>NW_016874977.1:0-812 GCF_001698545.2 Rhinopithecus bieti
GGCCTGAGATTATTCTTTAATTAATCTCAAAAGTCTAACACCAGGGGAGTCTCTCTGAGCCTACTCTGGCTTTAAAAGCTGCCCATTAAAAAATAAAAATAAAAGCCTAACACTAGAGTTTGATATATGTCCACTCACACATTTGTAGAAGGAACACAATATCTCTTATAACATTCTTTACTTCACTAATAAGTTATAATTTCAGCTATATATTATATTGCATTACTAGCTAAGTAATAAAACCAATGTATTATTTATCTTGTTTTTTATTACTTAAAAAATGAATAATTGACTGGGCACGGTGGCTCACACCTGTAATCCTAGCACTTTGGGAGGCTGAGGCAGGCAGATCACTTGAGGTCGGGAGTTCAAGACCAGCCTGGCCAACATGGTGAAACCCCGTCTCTACTAAAAATACAAAAATTAGATGGACATGGTGCAGGTGCCTGTAATCCCAGCTACTTGGGAGGCTGAGGCAGGAGAATCACTTGAACTTGGGAGGCGGAGACTGCAGTGAGCCGAGACTGCGCCACTGCACTCCAGCCTGGCAACAGAGCCAGACTTCAAGACTCCATCCAAAAAAAAAAAAAGGGAAGCACAGGAGACTTTTCAAGGTGGTGAAACTATTCTGAATATTCTGTATAATATATGATGGATACATGACATTATTCATTTGTTAAAACCCATAGAACTTTACAGCACAAAGAGTGAACCTTATTTTTTGAGAAAGAGTTTCACTCTTGTCACCCAGGCTGGAGTGCAATGATGCAATCTCGGCTCACTGTAACTTCTGCCTCCCAAATTCAAGCTTC
>NW_016874978.1:0-1087 GCF_001698545.2 Rhinopithecus bieti
ATAAAAGAAAGGAAAGGGAGATTTGGACACAGTAACAGAGAAGGTGGCCATGTGATGAGAGAGAAAGTGATCAGAGTTATGCTACCACAAATCAAGGAACACCTGGAGCCACCAGATGCTGGAAGAGGGAAAGGAAGGATCCTTCCCTAAATCCTTCAGGAGACTGAGGCCCACCTGTCACCTTAATTTCAGACTTCTAGTCTCCAGAATTGTGAAAGAATGGTGTTTGTTTTAAACCACAGGTTTGTAGTAATTTGTTACGTCAACCCCAAGAAACTAGCACAGTGTTGGAGCTTAACTAAGTACTACTGTTAAAACATTTTTGGCTGGGCGCGGTGGCTCACGCCTGTAATCCCAGCACTTTGGAAGGCCAAGGCGGGCGGATTACCTGAGATCAGGAGTTTGAGACCAGTCTGGCCAACATGGTGAAACCCTGTCTCTACTAAATATACAAAAATATTAGCCGGGCGTGGTGGCAGGTGCCTGTAATCCCAGCTACTTGGGAGGCTGAGGCTAGAGAACAGCTTGAATCAGGGAGGCAGAGGTTGCAGCGAGCCGAGACCGCACCCCATTGCACTCCAGCCTGGGTAACAAGAACAAAACTCCATCTCAAAAAAGAAAAAAGAAATACAATTCCAGCAACACAATGATTTAATCAATGCCTTCACTTTCCTTACAGTTTTTAATAAAAATGATCTTTATCATATTGGGCATAACAACCTATAATATACAAATTAACCCACAATTGGGAATAAAACTACTCAAAAAGTTATTCCAAGGCTGGGTGCAGTGGCTCTGGCACACTCTTGTAATCTCAGCACTTTGGGTAGCCAAGGTGAAAGAACGGCTGAGGCCATGAGTTTGAGGCTGCAGTGAGCTATGATTGCACTTCTGCAGGTATTCCAGCCTGGGCAACAGAACAAGACCCCGTCTCTTAAAAAAAAAAAAAAAGCCAGGCGTGGTGGCTCACGCCTGTAATCTTAGCACTTTGCGGGGCTGAGGTGGGTGGATCACCTGACGTCAGGAGTTTAAGACCAACCTGGCCAACATGGTGAAACCCTATCTCTAATAAAAATATAAAACTTAG
>NW_016874979.1:0-1089 GCF_001698545.2 Rhinopithecus bieti
CTTTAGCCATGAAGTGAGTGACTTGGTCAGAGGCAATGCTGTGTGGAATACCATGACAGTGGATAAGGCATTCTGTGAGTCCACAGATGGTAATCTTGGCAGAAGCACTGCATGCAGGATAGGCAAACCCACATCCGGAGTTAAGTGTCTGTTACATGAGGACAAACCTCTGCCCTTTCCATGACAGAAGAGGTCCAATATAATCAACCTGCCACCAGGTAGCTGGCTGATCACTCTGAGGAATGGTGCCATATTGAGGGCTCACTGTTGGTCTCTGCTGCTGGCAAATTGGGCACTCAGCAGTGGCTGTAGCCAGGTCAGCCTTGGTGAGTGGAAGTCCGTGTTGCTGAGCCCACATCCCTGCCACCATGGCCACTTTGTTCATGGGCTCACTGGGCAATGAAAGGGGTGGCTGGGGAAAGAGGCTGAGTGGTGTCCACAAAACGGGTTATCATATCTGCTTGATTATTAAAATCCTCGTCTGCAGAGGTCACCCGTTGGTGAACACTCACATGGGATACAAATATCTTCACAGTTTTTGACTACTCAGAGAGGTCCATCCATGTATCTCTTCCCAAAAATTGTCACCAGTTTTCCAATCATGCTTCTTCCAAGTCTCTGACCATCCAGCCAAACCACTGGCTACAGCCCATGAATCAGTATATAACCGCATATCTGGCCATTTCTTCTTCCATGCAAAGTGCACAACCAGGTGCACTGCTCGAATTTCTGCCCACTGGGAAGATCTCCCTTCACTGGTGTCCTTCAGGTATGTCCTAGAAAGGGGCTGTAGTGCCGTAGCTGTCCACTTTCAGGTGGTGCCTGCATATTGTGCAGAACTATCTGTGAACCAGGCCCTAGTCTTCTCTTCCTCTGTCAACTGGTCATAGGAAACTCCCCATGAGGCCATTGGTGCAGGCTGGGGAGAGAAGGCAGGGTGGTGAGTGGAGACCATGGGCATTTGTGCCACTTCCTCATGTAACTTATGCCTTCAGGACCTGCTTGAGCCTGATCACATATATAGCATTTCTATTTGATGATGGAATGCTGCTGTGTACAACCCACTTTATAGCTAGATAGGTCAGAAAG
>NW_016874980.1:0-1085 GCF_001698545.2 Rhinopithecus bieti
AGAAAATTGAAGCTCAAGTGCATGTGATTTTATCTCCTGTACATTAGTTATTTGAAATAAATATTTTCAGCTTTCAATCTTCACCAACTTTTCATTACAGACACATCTGGGGAAACTTTACAGCTGTGCCTGCACTATTGATTTTATTTTCACCCTTAATTTTTTGATTCAAGAAAATTCATGGAGTAGTTTAAAAATTCTGGGAGTTGAAGGGCATGCCCAAGATGGCCTAATAGGAAGAGCTCCTGCCTCCAGCTCCCAGCGTGAGCGACACAGAAGACGGGTGATCTCTGCATTTTCAACTGAGGTACTGGGTTCATCTCACTGGGTCGTGTCGAACAGTAGGTGCTGGTCTGTGCATGCAGCCAGATCAGTGAGAGCTGAAGCAGGGCGAGGCATCGCCTCACCTGGGAAGTGCAAGGGGGAAGGCATTTCCTTTTCCAGCCAAAGGAAACTGAGACACACAACACCTGGAAAATCTGTTAACTCCCACCCTAATGCTGTGCTTTACCAAGGGTTGTAGCAAACGGAACACCAGGAGATTATATCCCACACCTGACCCAGAGAGTCTCACACCCATGGAGCCTCCCTCATTGCTAGCAAAGCAGTCTGAGCAGTCTGAGATCTAATTGCAAGGTGGCAGTGAGGCTGGGGAGGGGCGCCCACCATTTCAGAGGCTTAAGTAGGTAAACAAAGCCGCCTGGAAGTTTTAACTGTGTAGAAGCCACCACACCACAGCTCAAGGAGACCGGGCTTCTTCTGTAGACTCTTCTTCTGGGGACAGGACATAGTTAAACAAAAGCAGCAGTAAACTTGGCAGAGGTAAATGACCCCATCTGACAGCTTTGAAGAGAGCAGTGGATCTCCCAGCACAGAGGTTGAGATCTGAGAATGGACAGACTGTCTGCTCAAGTGGGTCCCTGATCCCTGAGTAGCCTAACTGGGAGACATCCCCCACTAGATGCAGACCAACACCTCACACCTCACACAGTGGAGTACACCCCTGAGACAAAGCTTCCAGAGAAAGAATCAGACAGCAACACTTGCTGTTCAGCAATATTCTATCTTCTGCAGCCTCTGCTGCT
>NW_016874981.1:0-1089 GCF_001698545.2 Rhinopithecus bieti
TCACCACACTATCAACCTTACTCACTCTCTCCTAGCCGTTTCTAATCCCTCCTTAGTGAACAATTGCTGGCTTTGCATTTCCCTTTCTTCCAGCACCTACACAGTTGTCCCTGCCTTACATACAGACTGGGCAACATCTTCTGTCTCCCTACACCTCCGAGCTTCCTTTAACAGCCCTCACCTTTACCATCCTGAAGAACTCATTTACTTTCTAGACAGGTCCAGCAAGACCTCCCCAGACATTTCACATCAGCAAGCTGCTGCCCTCCTCCACACTTACTTAAAAAGCCTTTCTCCTTATACCAACTCTACTCCCCCCATATTTGGACCCCTCACAACACAAACTACTATTCCTGTGGCCACTCCTTTATGTACCTCTTGGCAAAGACCTACTGGAATTCCCCTGGGTAACGTTTCACCTTCTCGATGTTCCTTCACTCTTCATCTCCAAAGCCCAACTACACACATCACTGAAACAATTGGAGCCTTCCAGCTCTGTATTACAGATAAGCCTTCTATCAATACTGGCAAACTTAAAAACATTAGCAATAATTATTGCTTAGGAGGACACCGTGTATTTCACTCTGTCCTTGGGTACCTGCCCCTTGAATGTCAGACTCTCCTCCCAGGCCCTCTTCTTGTTTACTTATACCCAGCCCCATAAATAACAGTGAAAGGTTGCTTGTAGATACTCAACGTTTTCTCATACACCATGAAAATTGAACCTCCTCCTCTATGCAGTTACCCCATCAGTCCCCATTACAACCTCTGACGGCTGCTGCCCTAGCTGGATCCCTAGGAGTCTGGGTCCAAGACACTCTTTCAGCACTCCTCATCTTTTTACTTTGCATTTCCAGTTTTGCTTTGCACAAGGTCTCTTTTTCCTCTGTGGATCCTCTACCTACATGTGTCTACCTGCTGCTAATCGGACAGACACATGCACATTAGTTTTCCTTACTCCCAAAATTCAGTTTGCAGATGGAACTGAAGAGCTCCCTGTTCCCCTCATGACACCGACATGACAAAAAAGTTATTCCAGTAATTCCCTTGCTTGTCGGTTTAGGACTTTCTGCCTCCACTATTGCTCTC
>NW_016874982.1:0-622 GCF_001698545.2 Rhinopithecus bieti
ATACTGCCCAAGGTAATTTATAGATTCAGTGCCATCCCCATCAAGCTGCCAATGAGTTTCTTCACAGAATTGGAAAAAACTACTTTAAACTTCATATGGAGCCAAAAAAGAACCCTCATTGCCAAGACAATCCTAAGCAAAAATAACAAAGCTGGAGGCATCACGCTACCTGACTTCAAACTATACTACAAGGCTACAATAACCAAAACAGCATGGGACTGGTACCAAAACAGAGATATAGACCAATGGAACAGAACAGAGCCCTCAGAAATAATACCACACATCTACAATCATCTGATCTTTGACAAAACTGACAAAAACAAGAAATGGGGAAGGATTCCCTATTTAATAAATGATGCTGGGAAGACTGGCTAGCCGTAAGTAGAAAGCTGAAACTGGATCCCTTCCTTACACTTTATACAAAAATTAATTCAAGATGGATTAAAGACTTAAATGTTAGACCTAAAACCATAAAACCCTAGAAGAAAACGTAGACAATACCATTGAGGCCATAGGGATGGGCAAGGACTTCATTACTAAAATACCAAAAGCAATGACAACAAAAGCCAAAATTGGCAAATGGGATCTAATTAAACTAAAGAAATTCTGCCCAGCAAAAGAA
>NW_016874983.1:0-1562 GCF_001698545.2 Rhinopithecus bieti
AAGGGGAAGGGGAAGGGGAAGGGGAAGAGGAAGAGGGAAGAGAGAAGAGAAGAGAAAAAAGAAACAAGGACTCAATTCCTATCTCCAAAGCCTCCCCTGGATCTAAGTCTCTGCTAGTAATCCTAAGAAACTCAGGTAGCACAGGGACCAAAATGAAATGACGGTAGAGAAAAGGCTTGTAAGGCGCTGGAGGAGATAAACTGCACATGAGCTTCTCCCTAAGTCTGTATAAAATCCAAGCAAGCTTCTGAGTCTTAGCTCTATGTCCTTTGTTTATTTTACTTTAGAGGCAACACAGCATAGTGTAGGAGTGTAGGCTTTGGAATCAGGTAGGTTTAGATTCAAATGCCAACTCTGAAACTTACTGTACTATCTGAACATAAGCAAGTTAACTACCTTCCTTGTGTCTCCATTCCCTTATCTACAAAACAGGAATAACATCTGTTGCTCAAATTTGTTTTAAGGATAGTCAAAAACATGGAAATCACAAACTACAGTGGTAAAGTCGTTGTTGGCTTTCAAAAAACCGGAAGCTGGTGTTGTTCTGCTGTTATTTCTGGTAAGAACTTCAGAGATTCTGGCCTGCTCTCCCTTCTACTAGCAGTGCTTATCTCTTGAACAGAGGATTGTCCCCTAACCTTTAGGAGTCTCCTAAAGCCATTGGCACCAGAGATAACATAAAATGGGGGATTGTTTGTTCTTCTTTTTCCACTCAGACAAATGAGGGGATCACTGACAGACCAATGAAGATACCACGCACTGATATTTCAGAGGAATATGGGTCAGTGAGCTTTAGTGATTTGTATCATGGCACCCACTAATGGGGGCTGGCATTGAGGGAGCAGCAGTGGTAGAAGCGGTTAGAAGAACCGTAGGAAGCAGGAAGTAGAACGGCTATGGAAATTGTTCCTTCCCACTCCCTCCTGTTACCAGTGTCAAAACCTACACCTTAGCAAGGTAAAAAGAAGAGATGAGGGGCTAGGGTAGCCCCATGAGGTAAAGTAATGACTGACAAGGAAAAGAAAATGTCAGGATGAAGGTTTGTTTTGTTGTTTCTTGAGACGGAGTTTTGCTCTGTCACCCAGGCTGGAGTGCAATGGCACGATCTTGGCTCATTGCAACCTCTGTCTCTCAGGTTAAAGCGATTTCCCTGCCTCAGCCTCCCAAGTAGCTGGGACAACAGGTGCACACCACCACGCCCAGCCAATTCTGGGGATTTTTAGTAGAGACAGCATTTTACCATGTCAGCCAGGCTGGTCTCAAAACTCCAACCTCGTGATCTGCCCGCCTCAGCCTCCCAAAGTGCTGAGATTACAGGCATGAGCCACCGCACCAGGCCCAGAATGAAGGTTTTTAAATTAATATATAGGATAGGTACGGGAGAGAGAAATAGAGTCACAATGGCCAAGCCTGAAGAAACATTTAGATTGAGATGGTTTTTACTGCACACTGAAATCTCTTTGGTAAGGATTACTTACTCAGGACAAACATCAGAAAAATGTGATTCACATTAAAAAATCAGGAAACAACAGGTGCTGGAGAGGATGTGGAGAAACAGGAAC
>NW_016874984.1:0-622 GCF_001698545.2 Rhinopithecus bieti
CGACAGAGCGAGACTCCGTCTCAAAAAAAAAAAAAAAGAAGAAGAAGATGAATAAATAGAAGCTCGATAAAAAGCAAAGCTTTCTAGTGGGATTGCTTTGTGAGATGGGAATCATGCCTTGCTGAGGACAGTGGCTGAAATCGGATGACGCCGGGTGAAGGGACCTCCCCGGATCTCTACTCTGTGAGTCGACAAGGAATAAACTGCAGACACTATTTTGGTAACAGATCAACATAAGAAAATTTAAAGATAGAGGTCATTTGTGGTAACCAAACTAAATGTCCTCCAAAAAGGCCTCCACCTGTACTTCTAAGTGTTTCAATTAAATTTAATAAATATTGGCTGGGTGTGGGGCTCACTCCTGTAATCCCAGCACTTTGGGAGGCTGTCGTGGGTGGATCACCTGAGGTCAGGAGTTCAAGACCAGCCTGACCAACATGGTAAAACCCTGTCTCTAGTAAAAGTAAGAAAATTAATTGGGCATGGTGGCACGTGCCTGTAATCCCAGCTACTCCGGAGGCTGAGGCAGGATAATCACTTGAACCCAGGAAGGGGAGGGTGTAGTGAGCTGAAATTGCACCATTGCACTCCAGCCGGGCAACAAGCACAAAATTCTGTCTCA
>NW_016874985.1:0-298 GCF_001698545.2 Rhinopithecus bieti
ACCAGCCTGGCCAACACGCAAAACCCCATTTCTACAAAACATACAAAAAAAATTATCTGGGCATGGTGGCACATGACTGTAGTCCCAGTTACTTGAGGGCCTGAAGTGGGAGGACTGCTTGAGCCCAGGAGGTTGAGGCTGCAGTGAGCTGAAATCCTGCCACTGCACTCCAGCCTGGGTAGCACAGTGAGACCCTATCTCCAAAAAGCAAAAGAGCTTCTGCACAGCAAAAGAAACTATCCGAGTCAACAGGCCTTTGCTTGAGAGTGCAAAACTAATATCCAGAATCTATAAGGAA
>NW_016874986.1:0-1205 GCF_001698545.2 Rhinopithecus bieti
AGAGCCTGTGCGTGGGAACAGATCTGTGGCAGGATTGGGGAGACAGCTGCTGAAGTTCAGAGAGAGGCTGGACAAGCCTCCAGTGATATGAAGAGGAAAGGTCTTTTCAATATTTGGCCACATCTTGATGGTGACCCTGCAGATCAGAAACGCATTGCCTCATGCATCAGGAAACCATTCCAGGGCATTTTCTTAAAGATAAAACATGAGAGCTTTCAGTACAATGCAGACTCATACGTACAGATGTTCATGTCTCCATGCACACAGGGCTCACTGTGCTTGCGTAGGTGAAGTGGGAAATATCTGAATGGACACTTCTGTATTTGCAGAAACTGATGAAGGTGAGGATGAAGATGAGAAAGATGAGGAGGTTGAGAAAGTAGAAGAATCATCTGCCCCAGGTAACACTGAATAATCAGGAGCAGGTAATAGGTGGTAAAATATGCAAAGCGTCTCAGAAAGAACACAAGGGAGTGAAGGTAGTCACAGATTCCAGATGCAGGATAAAGAAAACTGCAGAGTCCACTGATTCCATGCACTCACCAACCAAGGAAATAACCCTGTTAACATGCTTTTCCATTGTCTACATGACCCTAGATGAAGTCACCAGCCAAAGGGACTTCCTGCACACACAGAGGAGACCTGTTCTCCCCTGTAGTGAAAGCCAGAAGGAGATGCAAAGCTGCTTTCTACACAGTTGTCTTAATGTTCTTTTAAGGAAAGATAAATAGCAGAGAGGCAACAAGCAGAGGAATTAGGAAGTACCTAGCAAAGTTGAACACAAAGAAAAGTACCTAGACAAAGAGTTTACACTTCACGGCACAATATTAAAATTTAAAAAAAAAATTTAGAAGGCACACCGTCTCTGGAGTCTACAATGGCTCAAAGGCCTGTATTCCCATGGCCACCGTATGTTAACTACAACCCAGTTTAGACACACCGTGTGGCAGCTGTTTTTAGTCTCTGTGTCTGCTCTCAAGACTGTATCATACAGAGACAGCTGAGTCTCTGTCCTCAGTTCCTATCTACCCAGTGCAATGATCACCAGCCACTGTCTCCTCTCTGGTTTTATCTGCTCTGTTGCAGAGAGGAGAGGATTGTCTGTTCCTTCTTAATGGGAAACTCCCCTTTGCTTTCTGAGACCACTTGCTTATGCCTCCTGTCAAAACCAGCAGGACTTCCTGGGGTCCAATGCCTTTTGGCTT
>NW_016874987.1:0-258 GCF_001698545.2 Rhinopithecus bieti
TTTCTCAGAAAGCTGCTTTTGGTTTTTATCTGAGATATTTACTTTTTCACCATATTCCTCAAGGCACACGGGAATATCCCTTTACAGATTCCACAAAAATAGTGTTAGTAAACTCCTACATGAAAAGAAAGTTGTAAATCTGTGAGATGAATTCACACATCACAAAGCAGTTTCTCAGAAAGCTTCTTTTTTGTTTTTGTCTCAGGATATTTCCATTGTCACCATAGGCTTCAATGTGCTCCCAAATATCCTATTGCA
>NW_016874988.1:0-1566 GCF_001698545.2 Rhinopithecus bieti
AGAGCGAGACTCCGTCTCAAAAAAAAAAAAAAAGAAAAAAGAAAAAAAATTAGTCAGGTCTAGTGGTGCACACTTTTGGTCTTAGCTACTCAGGAGTCTGAGGTGGGAGCACTGCTTGAGCCCAGGGAGTTGGGGCTGCTGTGAGCCAAGATCACTCCACTGCATTTCAGCCTCGGTGATAGAGCAAGACTTTGTCTCCACAAAACCAAACCAACCAACCAAACAAACAAAAAACCTGAGCCCAGGAGTTCGAGACAATTTAAGACACAAGAACATAGAAATATACATTCTCTTAGCCTTCAGGGCAATGGAGTTTTCTGGAAACACTCCACTGTATGATCCTGAGTGAATGGTAACGGAAAAGTCAGATAATGTCATAGTATTATTATAAAAATAGTTTTAACCTTGCCAGTTTCTGGAACAAATTTTGAGAACCACTGCTCCAGAAAATCTTTGCTTGCACAACTTAGAGCAGGGCCTTTGCTGCTTGAGCAGCCCGCTTTGATCCAGAATTTAGAGGGAGTGTCCTGGGATGCCATCCCTATCACTGCCTTACTGGCATTTGCCCTTTAGTCCACGGAGGATTTCTTTCTAAGAAAGAACAGAGACTGGGCACCGTGGCTCACACCTGTAATCCCAGCACTTTGGGAGGCTGAGGCAGGCAGATCATGAGGTCAAGAGATCGAGACCATCCTGGCCAACATGGTGAAACCCCGTCTTTACTAAAAATACAAAAATTAGCTGGGCGTAGTGATACGTGCCTGTAGTCCTAGCTACTTGGGAGGCTGAGGGAGGAGAATCGCTTGAACCCAGGAGGTAGAGGCTGCAGTGAGCCAAGATTGCGACGCTGCATTCCAGGCTGGCGACAGAGTGAGACCCTGTCTCAAACAAAACAAAACAAAACAAAACAAAACAAAACAAAACAAAACAAAACAAAACACAACACAACACAACACACCAAGTCAGTTGCTGAGGACAACCTTCACTTGAAAGGAAAATAACAGGCCAGGTGTTGGCCAGGTGCAGTGGCTCATGCTTGTAATCCCAGCACTTCGGGAGGCCGAGGTGGGCGGATCATGAGGTCAGGAGTTTGAGACCATCTTGGCCAACACAGTGAAACCCTATCTCTACTAAAAACAAAAATTAGCTGGGCATGGTGGTGGGTGCCTGTAATCCCAGCTACTTCGGAGGCTGAGGCAGCAGAATCATTTGAACTCGGGTGGTGGAGGTTGCAGTGTGCCACTGCATTCCAGCCTGGGTGACAGAGCTAGACACCCTCCCAGAAAACAAAACCAAAAACAGGCCAGGCGCAGTGGTTCACACCTGTAATCCCAGCACTTTGGGAGGCCGAGGCTGGTGGCTCACTTGAGCCCAGGAATTCCAGACCAACCTGGGCTATGTGGTGAAACCCTGCCTCTACTAAAAACACAAAAATTAGCTGGGTGTGGTGGCACACGCCTATGAGGGAGGCTGAGGCAGAATAATCACTTTAATCTGGGAGGCAGAGGTTGCAGTGAGCAGAGATCGCATCACTGCACTTCAGCCTGAGTAACACAGCAAGATTTG
>NW_016874989.1:0-1197 GCF_001698545.2 Rhinopithecus bieti
AAAAAAAAGGTTGGCCCAAATTAAAGCAAAATGAGCGTTTAAGTCTGGCATCTGTCTTGGAGATAATAACAGGCAGATCTTAATTTGCAGGAGAAATACATGGTTGTAAAAAATCATAATTTTAAAAACTTTTTTGAACTACGCCTCCATTGACTGCCTCTGCTTCAGAATGACTAGATGATAGACAGACAGATCAAAGAGAAGAGAGGCCGGTTGCAGTGGCTCACGCCTGTAACCCCAGCACTTTGGGAGGCTGAGGCAGGCAGATCACAAGGTCAGGGGTTCTAGACCAACTTGGCCAACACGGCAAAACCCCGTCTCTACTAAAACTATAAAAAATTAGCCGGGCGTGATGGCAAGCACCTGTAATCCCAGCTACTCAGGAGGCTGAGGCAGGAGAATCACTTGAATCCAGGAGGTGGAGGTTGCAGTGAGCTGAGACCGTGCCACTGCACTGCAGCCTGGGCAACAGAGTGAGACTCTGTCTTACACACACACAAAAAAGACAGAGAGAGGACAGAAAACAGATACAGTGGGGCCAACTGTGTTTAATCTGCCATTTTCCCCCAGATCTGCTGCATGAAATACTCAAAATATTTTGATGTCTCAGCACAAAAGTTTTGTGGATGAAAAATAAAGTTCCCGTGATCTTGGTTCCAAGATGGCCGAATAGGAACAGCTCCAGTCTACAGCTCCCAGCGTGAGCAACCCAGAAGACAGGAGATTTCTGCATTTCCAACTGAGGTACGGGGTTCATCTTACTGGGACTTGTTGGACAGTGGGTGCAGCCTATGGAGTGTGAGGTGAAGCAGGGCAGGGCATCACCTCACCCGGGAAGCACAAGGGGTCGGGGAATTCCCTTTCCTAGCCAAGAGAAGCCATGACAGATGGTACCTGGACAATCGGGACACTCCCACCCTAATACTGCGCTTTTCCAATGTTTTTAGCAAATGGCACACCAGGAGATTATATCCCGTGCCTGGCTCAGAGGGTCCCACGCCCACAGAGCCTCGTTCACTGCTAGCACAGCAGTCTGAGATCGAACTGCAAGGCAGCAGCGAGGCTGGGGGAGGGGCGTCTGCCATTGCTGAGGCTTGAGTAGGTAAACAAAGTGGCTAGGAAGCTAGAACTGGGTGGAGCCCACCACAGCTCAAGGAGGCCTGCCTGCCTCTGTAGACTCCACCTCTCAGGGCAGGG
>NW_016874990.1:0-1512 GCF_001698545.2 Rhinopithecus bieti
AAAGATCATGTCATTTGCTAACGGAAGTAATTTTACTTCTTACTTTTCTCATTTAATACCTTTTATTTCTTTTTCTTACCCAATTGCTGCTGACTCTGGCAGGGCTTCTGATAGTATGTTGAATAGAAGTGGTGAATGTGTACATTCTTGTTCCGTTTGTGATCTTAGAGGGAAAACTTTCGGTTTTTCATCATTGAATAACATTAGCTGTGGTCTTTCTATATATGGCCTTCATTATTTTGAAGTAATTTCCATATCTTTCTAGCAAATTGAGTGTTTTTTGTTTTGTTTTGTTTTGAGACAGAATCTTGCTCTTGTCACCCAGGCTGGAGTGCAATGATGCGATCTCAGCTCACTGCCAGCTCTGCCTCCTGGGTTCAAGTGATTCTCCTGCCTCAGTCTCCCGAGTAGCTGAGATTGCAGGTGCCCACCACCACACGTAGCTAGTTTTTGTATTTTTAGTAGGGACAGGGTTTCACTGTGTGGCCAGGCTGGTCTCACACTCCTGACGTCAGGTGATCTGCCCACCTTGCCCTCCTAAAGTACTGGGATTACAGGCATGAGCCACCATATCTGGCCTTTTTTTAAATCACAAAAGGATGTTCTTTTTAATGCATTGTTGAATTCTCTTTCTTGGTATTTTGTTGATTTTTTTTGCATCAGTATTTATTAGGGATTCTTTTTTCTTGTAGTAAATTTGTCTGATTTTGATATCTAAGTAATGCTTACTTAACATTACTATGATTATCAAAATCATAAAGTGATTTTGAAAGTGTTCTGGGCCAGGCGCGGTGGCTCAAGCCTGTAATCCCAGCACTTCGGGAGGCCGAGAGGGGCGGGAGAATGGCATAAACCGGGGAGGCAGAGCTTGCAGTGAGCTGAGATCCGGCCACTGCACTCCAGCCTGGGTGACAGAGCAAGACTCCGTCTCAAAAAAAAAAAAAAAAAGAAAGTGTTCTGTCCTCGTTAGTTTTTTCAAAGAATAATGTTTGGTAGAGTTTTCAGTGAAGCCCTGGTATTGTTGGACAGTTACTGATTGAATCTCTGATAATTATAGGTCCATTCAGAAGTTGTATGTATTTGTGACTCAGTCTTGGTGGGTTTGATGTGTCTCTCCATTCTCAGGGGTTATCAGATTTGTTGGGGCATAGTTGTTCATATTAGTCTTTTACGGTCCTAGTTATTTCTGTGGCAGCAGTTGTTGTATCTCCTTTCTAATTTCCAATTTTTGCTATTTGTGTCTATTCTCTTCATTTTTTAGTCTAAGAATTTGCCAATTTTGTTGATCTTTTCAATGAAACAGCCACTCCTAATTTTGTTGATTTTTTTCTATTGCAAAATTTTCTATTTTCTCTGTTTTGTTTATTTTAACTGTAATTTGTTATTTCCTTTTTTTTTTTTTTTTTGGTAAGTTTGAGTCTAATTTGTTCTTCATTTCCTAGTTCTATAAGATGTAAAGTTAATTTGTTGATTTGAGGTTTTCTTCCTGTGAAATATACGTTAAAACAGATT
>NW_016874991.1:0-623 GCF_001698545.2 Rhinopithecus bieti
TGAGACAGTGTCTCACTATGTCTCCCAGGCTGGAGTGCAGTGGCCTGACCTCAGCTCACAGCAACCTTCATCTCCTGGGTTCAAGTGATTCTCCTGCCTCAGCCTCCCAAGTAGCTGGCATTATAGGCATGCGCCACCAGACACAGCTAACTTTTGTATTTTTAGTAGAGACGAAGTTTCACCATGTTGGCCAGACTGGTCTCGAACTCCTGACTTCAAGTGATCCGCCCACCTTGGCCTCCCAAAGTGCTGGGATTACCGGCATGAGCCACCACGCCCGGTCCAGAAAGGTCTTAACTCTGAAACATTAGGTACTCATTGTTAGCCGTGATTAGTTCTTGTTTTTTATTTTTTTATTTTTATTTTTTGAGACGGAGTCTTGCTTTGTCGCCCAGGCTGGAGTGCAGTGGCACCATCTCGGCTCACTGCAAGCTTTGCCTCCGGGGTTCACGCCATTCTCCTGCCTCAGCCTCCGAGTAGCTGGGACTACAGGCACGCACCACCACGCCCGGCTAATTTTTTTTTTGTATTTTTAGTAGAGACGGGGTTTCACCATATTAGCCAGGATGGTCTCAATCTCCTGACCTCGTGATCCGCCCGCCTCGGCCTCCCAAAGTGCTGGG
>NW_016874992.1:0-1217 GCF_001698545.2 Rhinopithecus bieti
GTGTTAATCAGATTAAATAATGTGTCTTTGTTACATCTGATTTAAGTTTCAGGGCCTAGCTAGAGATGGTAATTAGGCTGCTTGTAAATAGCTTTTATTACTATGCTTTGACACTTCTGATTCAGCTCATGGGTAAATTTCTAAAGTGTAAAAATACAAAAATGAAAATAACATGCATACGTAGGTGTGTGTTATAGATAAACTTGGATTTATTGCTGAATATATAATTATTGTGTATATACTCAGTACTGTATTATAAATATATGCATACATAATTGCATATATGTATGAGTCTTCAAAATATTTGAAATAATAATTTGTAGTTGTTTAAGATTTTGATTGCATTTTCTCCAAACTGGTTCAGTCACTCACAGGTACTCTTGGTCTTAAAGGTAATTACAGAATCCTGTATTGAAGACACCCACAGTTCTTCCATTAGAACTGCAAGGATATTTGTAAATAATTTATCCAGTACCTGCAGTGTTGATGAACCAGGTTGTAAAGTTGTATTTTATGCCTTATGTCACAAACCAACTAAACTTCGTTAGCACACCGACTTCCATTTCTCCCACTTTTCTTCTTACCCAAAGAACTTAGAGGTCCTAAAGGCTACTTTGGGAATCAGAAATTAATATCTTTTATATGTCTGGTTTCTCATTTATCCCTATGCTCTTAATACAAATTTTGTAGAATATGAAAACAAAATATAAGACCATTTGTGTATGTACGTGTGTGTGCGTGTCTATTGTGGGGGGATGTGAAATGGAGAAGAGCATTCTTCTTCTCCCCCTTCCTTTCTTATCAAGCAAATATCTATCTTAATAATATCAATTTGAGTTTCACCTCCTCAATACTCCAGCCCTCAAACTTGCACCTTTAGGAATTTATTATAACATGTATTGACTGGACAATAGAGTTTAATATTTGATCATATTCTGTCTGGTGTTATGTTTTGTTCCAGTTTTATTTATTTTGTCTCCTGAATAAAAATCATATCTTCTTGATTTAAGGGACCGTGTCATTAACTCGTTTATCATCTATATAAACATATACACTTTACTGTCTTAGATGATATTAATGTGTTTCTTAACACATTAATGTGTTAAGATACAATTGATTCAATTGTTTACTCCCACATCTTAGGCTATTTATCACTAAAAATAATTTACTGATTTATCCATCTTTTTGTTTTTTGATGAGAAAAATGTTTCTATATG
>NW_016874993.1:0-670 GCF_001698545.2 Rhinopithecus bieti
TTAGTAAACTGCTCCCTGAAGAGAACAGTGTGACATTGTGAGATGAATTCACACATCACAAAGAAGTTTCTCAGAAAGCTTATTTCTAGTAATTATCTGAGGATATTTCCTTAGTCACCATAGACTTCAATGCGATCCAAAACATCCCTTCTCAGATTCCCCAAAAACAGTGCTACCAAACAGCTCCATGAAAATAATCGTGAACTCTGTGAGATGAATTAAACCATCACAAAGCAGTTTCTCAGAAAGCTTCTTTCTGGTTTTTTTATGAGGATATTTCCTTTGTCACCATAAGCTTCAATGCACTTCCAAATGTCCCATTGCAGATTCCAAGGAAATGGTGTTCACAAACTGCTCAATGAAAAACAGTATAACTCTGTGAGATGGGTTCATGCATCACCAAGAAGTTTATCATAAAATTTATTTTTTATTTTTATCTGAGGATATTTCCCTTTTCATTATAGGCCTGAATAAACTCCCAAATATCCCTTTGCAGATTCCAAGAAAATAATGTTAGCAAGATATTCCATGAAAAGAAAGGTGAAACCCCATCAGATGAATTCACACATCACAAAGAACTCTCTCAGAAAGCCTCTTTCTAATTTTTATCTGAGGATATTTCCTTTATCACCATAGGCATCTATACAATCTAAAATATTCCTTCACAGAT
>NW_016874994.1:0-203 GCF_001698545.2 Rhinopithecus bieti
AGGAAGGAAGGAAGGGAGGGAGGGAGGGAGGGAAAGAGAGAAAGAGATAAAGAGAAAGAAAAGAAAGAAAGAAAGAAAGAGAGAGAGAGAGAGAGAGAAAGAAAAGAAAGAAAGAAAGAAAGAAAGAAAGAAAGAAAGAAAGGAAGGAAGGAAGGAAGGAAGGAAGGAAGGAAGGAAGGAAGGAAGGAAGGAAGGAAGGAAGG
>NW_016874995.1:0-1559 GCF_001698545.2 Rhinopithecus bieti
ATGTGCAGAAAACAGAAACTGCTCCCGTTTCTTACACATTATACAAAATTAACTCAAGATGCATTAAAGACTTCAACCTAAAACCTAAAACCATGAAAGCCCTAGAAAAAACCTAGGCAATACCATTCACGATACAGGCATGGGCAAAGACTTCATGACTAAAACACCAAAAGCAATGGCAACAAAAGCCAAAATTGACAAATGGGATCTAATTAAACTAAAGAGCTTCTGCACAGCAAAAGAAACTATCATCAGAGCGAACAGGCAACCTACAGGATGGGAGGAGATTTTGCAATCTATCCATCTGACAAAGGGCTAATATCCAGAATCTACAAGAAACTTGGACAAATTTACAGGAAAATAACAACCCCGTCAAAAGTCGGCAAAGGATATGAAATGACACTTCTCAAGAGAAGACATTTATGTGGCCAACAAACATATGAAAAAAAGCTCATCATCACTGGTCATTAGAGAAATGCAAATCAAAACCACAATGAGATACCATCTCATGCTAGTTAGAATGGCGATCATGAAAAAGTCAGGCAACAACAGATGCTGGAGAGAATGTGGAGAAATAGGAACGCTTTTACACTGTTGGTGGCAGTGTGAATTAGTTCAACCATTGTGGAAGACAGTGTGGTGATTCCTCAAGGATCTAGAACCAGAGACACCATTTGGTATCTCTGGTTATATCCCATTACTGCATATATATCCAAAGTATTATAAATCATTGTTATAAAGACATATGCACATGTATGTTTATTGCAGCACTATTCACAATAGCAAAGACTTGGAACCAACCCAAATGCCCATCAATGATAGGCTGGATAAATAAAATTGGCACATATACACCATGGAATACTATGCAGCCATAAAAAAGAATGAGTTCATGTCCTTTGCATGGACATAGATGAAGGTGGAAACCATCATTTTCAGCAAACTAACACAGGAACAGAAAACCAAACACCTCATGTTCTCACTCATAAGTGGGAGTTGAGCAATAAGAACACATGGACACAGGGCGGGAAACATCACACACTGGGGCCTGTCAGGGGATGGGGGGCAAGGGGAGGGATAGCATTATGAGAAATACCTAATGTAGCTGATGGGTTGATGGGTGCAGCAAACCACCATGGCATGTGTATACCTATGTAACAAACCTGCATGTTCTGCACATTTATCCCAGAAGTTAAAGAATAATAATGAAAAAGAGATCAGGGTAAAATATTTCTTCTCATTGAACATAGCCATAGGTAGGATCATAAAATACCACAACTTGTATAAATAGAAAAATAAATGATTCAGAAACAGGTCTCAGGTACAAACAACCAAAATAATTCAATGAAATTATTTATCTATACTACCAATTGTGGACTCATATGGCATCATATTTGATATAAATAATAGTTTATTTTAAATGAATATAGACAGAAGTGGCTGGAAGCTAAAAGCATATATTTCTTCTCCATAAGATGAAAGAGGATTTAGGATGCACTTAAGATAACATAGTAAATCTTGTTTGTTTTGCCAGTGTAGGTTCTGCTTGGCATTTAAATATC
>NW_016874996.1:0-705 GCF_001698545.2 Rhinopithecus bieti
AAAATAGTAGAAAAGGGGGGCGGAGCAAGATGGCCGAATAGGAAGTGCTCCAGTCTCCAGCTCCGAGCACGAGTGACACAGAAGACAGGTGATTTCTGCATTTTCAACTGAGGTACTGGGTTCATCTCAGTAGGGAGTGCCAGACAATCGGTGCTGGTCAGCTGCTGCAGCTGACCAGTGAGACCTGAAGCAGGGCGAGACATCGCCTCACCTGGGAAGCACAAGGGGGAAGGGAATCCCTTTTCCTAGCCAGGGGAACTGAGACACACAACACCCTGAAAATCGGGTAACTCCCACCACAATACTGTGCTTTACCAAGGGTCTTAGTAAACGGGCACACCAGGAGATTATATCCCACACCTGGCCGGGAGGGTCCCATGCCCACAGAGCCTCCCTCATTGCTAGCACAGCAATCTGCGATCTAACTGCAAGGCAGCAGTGAGGCTGGGGGAGAGGTGCCCGCCATTGCTGAGGCTTAAGAAGGGAAACAAAGCTGCTGGGAAACTCGAACTGGGTGGAGCTCACAGCAGCTCAAGGAGGCCTGCCTGTCTCTGTAGACTCCACCTCTGGGGAAAGGACACAGCTAAACAAAAACAACAACAGCAAAAAAAAAAAAAAAAAAAAAAAAAAAAAAAAAAAAAAAAAAAACTGCAGCAGAAACCTCTGCAGACACAAACGACTCTGTCTGACGGCTTTGAAGACAGC
>NW_016874997.1:0-807 GCF_001698545.2 Rhinopithecus bieti
TATATATTATATATTTCAGTTATATTTTCAGTTTACTTTTATATTTTCAATTTACCTTTATATTTTATATTTTCAGTTTACTTATTCTCATACTTTTGTTTCTGACCTTTCAGAATGCATCTTCTTGTACCCATGTGACTGTTCAATTAAGAGAAACATTATAAACAACAGTGTTCAGCAGGCCTTAAAGAAATTATGCATTAAACAAATAACATGAAAAGACTAAACAGAATTGCTAGCAATGAGGTACTGGAAGTCAGCCAGTCTGCAGGCAATAAAGAGATAGTAGTTTATGAGCTTGCTAACCTGAAGATTTATGGGGAATAAATACAAATAAAATCCCCAAAGCATGTCTGTAAGACATTGTATGCAATAGATGAATGAGAATAACTATAAAGAGAGAAAGTGTAAGTACTTAAAATATATGTTGAATTATAACCTCCGGCCAATAAGACACTGCTGTAAACTGTTTGCCAAGAATAGTGGCATGCAGAATTATCAAGATGTAAACATGGAAAAAGAATAGCTTATATATAAAAAAAATTATAATCAACCAAATGCATTAACAAGCACAATTCACAAAAAAATGTTAACTAAAAGTGACTTTTCCCCAAAACAGATATTTTATCTTTTAACTGATTTAGTTTAATTTGTCCTTTTCTCCTAACCACGTAAAATGTACTTTTCAAATAAAATATCCACTATCAGAGCTCTGAATACGTATATTGAGTAAGAAAACAAATTAATTTATTAAATATTTTCATGTGATTCTTTCTTACATTATAATATTAATAAAATATAGTATAT
>NW_016874998.1:0-211 GCF_001698545.2 Rhinopithecus bieti
TTCCTAATGTAGTTTCTAAAAATCAAAAGAGGAAACCAATGTGGCAAAGGTGTAGGAAGGTGAGCAAAGCACTGCTTGAGATGCAACCCGCACTGTATCGTGGCTGAAAAGCTCCCCAGATCTCTTCCAGCTGCTTTACCCTTTTTTTTCTCCTTCCTTTATCACATCCCCCTTGTAAAACCTGGCTCCTATGTGGCAGCCGGCCACATCG
>NW_016874999.1:0-297 GCF_001698545.2 Rhinopithecus bieti
TTTTTTTTTTTTTTTTTTTGAGATGGAGTCTCGCTCTGTCACCCGGGCTGGAGTGCAGTGGCCAGATCTCAGCTCACTGCAAGCTCCACCTCCCGGGTTTACGCCATTCTCCTGCCTCAGCCTCCCGAGTAGCTGGGACTACAGGCGCCCACCACCTCGCCTGGCTAGTTTTGTATTTTTTAGTAGAGACGGGGTTTCACTGTGTTAGCCAGGATGGTTTCGATCTCCTGACCTCGTGATCCACCCGTCTCGGCCTCCCAAAGTGCTGGGATTACAGGCTTGAGCCACCGCACCCGG
>NW_016875000.1:0-1428 GCF_001698545.2 Rhinopithecus bieti
GAAAAAAATCATTCTTTCTTCATACACAGAAACCACAGGCAATGCAGAATAGTTTTACCATTTTAGGAGTTGTAGAATGAAAATGTGAACCTGGAAGTAGACAATTCTGTTTTTTTTTTAAGTTAAAGAAACTTAAGCAGGGTGTGGGGGGGGAAGTGATTATATATGTATATACCCACACATATATGAAGTTTTTTTTTTAATTGACAAACATATACTTAAGCTGGTGTAATTGAAAGTATATAAAAGGGAAAGTTAAAATTGGACTTCTTTTATTGCAAATGACTTTAAAGATTGCATTCTGTAGAATATGAATCATCTGCATGTTTATATATTCTGTTACATCAACTTGGTGAGCTACTGCCACTGCTCTAGCATGTAATTTATTAATAGTAATGTTAAGCAATATTCCCTTAATTTACATAACTGTAGTTTCTCAGGACAGTATGATACCATGAATAAGCTAGGATAATGGTTGTTGTAATTTGTATTCATCACTTTGGAAGCTGCTCCAAAATAGAACTGTTAGGAACACTTATCATATGTGATTCCTGTTCAAGAAGGGATTATCAGTTTAAGAAACTCTTGCTTTGTGGTAAGCCACAAGCTGTTGTTCTTTTACCAGCAAAGTTTGAAGTTTAACCAGGATTTTGAGTAACTGTTCCCAATAGCTTGAAATTACCCACAGGTATACTTAATAATTTCCCTGGAGTGAAGTTACACTGCAAGGCACATTCCCCAACTAGCTATGCCGGCTGGCAATATAGTTTATATGCACAAGAACTCCCAGTACCAAAGTTTCCCCACCAAGGGATATTTTTTAGATTTTCCTTTAAGCATATCATACTGTACTCTCCAATTTAAAGGCCTTGGCCTCCCACCATGGCATACTAATGAGTCACTGAGTAGAGAAGTGACATTCAGAAAGCAGCTCTTGAATGAGGAAGACCTACGGGACTATTCCACGAAAGGTAGTTTACAAATGTCAAAGATGATTATTCCCCAGGACATACAATAAAGGTAAATAGGTAGGATAAATCTTTTCTTTCTACACTGAAGGTTTTATTGTGTCCCTCCCCCCAGCCCCTAGTTATTGCAAATCCATTTTTTCACTGGAGTCCCATATGGAGTATGGCTCTCACCAATTTTTGAACTCTTGAATTATCAGGGAACAAAATCATTGTCTTACTTTTGAACTCAAATACAAATCTAGTATAGATATGGAATAGGCGTTTCTATACATTGAGAAAACATGCTTCTTTTCAACTTAAAAATTTCTACAAGACGACATATTTCTCTGCAAACATTAAGAAACAACTCAGCTAAGTTGCAAAATACCTTCTCTTCCTAGGTTGCCAGAACAAGAAAAATTGCATAGCTTCCAGGCCATGAGCCAACCTTATTCAGGACTCAAGGGAAAAAAAAAAA
>NW_016875001.1:0-705 GCF_001698545.2 Rhinopithecus bieti
AAAAATGTACAAAAGTGATGGAAATAGCTACCATTAAGCACAAACCACAGCAACATTTTTTACAGACAAGAATCATCGATGGATGCTAAAATTAGTGCGTGCAAAGATGAGACATAGGATATCTGTGTAGTCTCAGACTGTCTCCCCACAAGATGCGTATTAATTGCAAGGAAAATATAGTAACTTTACAATGGAGAAACCTGGCAGAAACCACTTTAAACCAAATTATTAAAGTCATCGTCACCAGTCACCAATAAAAGACATGTGAACCTTGTGTGCCTTCTGATACTATGCACTGAGAAGGAAATAACATCACCTCCGTGGTGTTCTTGCCAAAATTAACTCATGAGGCAACACCACTGTTTATTTATTTTTACAAAGACATTGTGAAAATAACTACTTGGCATACCATACTACTTTAGAGTATCAAGGTCATGAAAGATATAGAAAGACTGAGGGGCTGTCATTGACTGGAGGAGACTAAGGAGGTATGACAACTGAAAGCAATATGGGATCCCGGTTTGCAATTGAACCATGGAAAGAAAATCAGTGGGAAAACTGCTGAAATTCTGATAAGATCTGTTGATCAGTTAATAGTACTGTTTCAATTTTAATTTCCTGATTTAAGTAGTAGTTTAAATTATGATCCTACAGGTAATATTAGGAGAAGCAGAAAAGAGTATTCAAGAAAGTTCTGTACTTTTT
>NW_016875002.1:0-1249 GCF_001698545.2 Rhinopithecus bieti
AAAAAAAAAAAAAAAAAAGAATTTGGGCTGCAATATCTAAATATGTTCTCAGAAACAACCTGCACAATATTTGCTGACAAATGAATACCAGCCACTTCTACAGCAAAACTTTATTCAGCTCAATCAACTTCTCTAAACTCAGCACCTCCTTATTTTCTGAACCACTCAATTCAATATTGTGTTATTTATAAAGTTTTGCACTTTTTGTCTTGTGAATATTTTAATATTAATCCTGAAAAGATTTAAAGTTCTCGAAGAGCAAGAATGGTGCACTGCATTTTATTTGTAAATTTTGTAAGTTTCACAAGAGTGTTGCACACACATAGAGTTAGTGCCTGACAAACACTCACTGATGGATATTTCACTGTTTTAATTTAGCTTTAAGTTTTTGGCAGTAGAGCAGAGGTCATGCAAAGTGTAAGCCTCATTGGTAGATTCGTGTCACTGGAGCTAAATGCTACCTCTAAAGTGGTGGCTAAAGTTAGAAAGATGGGAGGCAGAGCAGGACAGCACTCCCACATCCCTGGAAGCCCGCAGTTTCACAATTGTGGACAAAAGGGCAGCCCTTCCTGCTTTATGTGATGATTAGATTGTTCATTCATTTGTTAATTCAGTGAATTATTTTTGAGTCATGAGCATGCACTACGCATAAGGCAATGTACACATTGTGGAGGATACACAAAAAAATTTCGAACCATGATGTCTGTGTGCCCTAGCTCAGCCTGAATTACGATCAGATAAAATCCCAGCTCTTCCCCGTGAAGAACCTTGGGAACAGGATCTGCAAACAATGGTCATCCCACGTCAGTGTCGGGGCTGTTGTCCGGACCCCTACCTCCATGCTGGGACAGGTTGTCCTGGTGGAAGTAGAAACCATGGATCAGGACTTTTGAGTCAGGACACTTCAGGACTTTGCTCTTCTTTTGTAGCAACATGTCAAAAGCATTCTAGGAAACCACAAGAAACCAGAAGGAGGGAGAAATAAAGATTTTAAGCTACTCCATGTACACTGACTTTATCTTAAGTTGTATTTGGGAATTAACCAATGATCACAAATCAAATGAAAATAAAAGAACTTAAAATCTGTTTCGCTACTTCATGGGTGCCAACAGATCAAAGACAGTGGTAACTACACTCAGCACGCATGCTAAATAGAGTTTTCTTTTCTTTTTTTTCTTTTCTTTCTTTCTTTCTTTTTTTTTAGACAGAGTATTGCTCTGTCACCCAGGCTGGAGTGCAGTGGCATGAT
>NW_016875003.1:0-1249 GCF_001698545.2 Rhinopithecus bieti
AAATTTGCATGAGTTCTTTGTAGGTTCTGGATATTAGCCCTTTCCAGATGAGTAGATTGCAAAACTTTTCTCCCATTCTGTAGGCTGCCTGTTCACTTTGATGGTAGTTTCTTTTGCTGTGCAGAAGCTCTTTAGTTTAAGTAGATACCATGTGTCAATTTTCATTTTTGTTGCCATTGCTTTTGGTGTTTTACACATGAAGACTTTGCCCATGCCATTGTCCTGAATGGTATTACCTAGGTTTTCTTCTAGGGTTTTTATGGTATTATGTCTAACATTTAAGTCTCTAATCTATCTTGAATTAATTTTTGTATAAGGAGTAAGGAAAGAATCCAGTTTCAGCTTTCTGCTTATGGCTATCCAATTTTCCCAGCAGCATTTGTTAAATGGGGAATCCTTTCCCCATTTCTTGTTTTTGTCAGGTTTGTCAAAGCTCAGATGACTATAGATGTGTGGTATTATTTCTGAGGGCTCTATTCTTTTCCATTGGTCTATATCTCTGTTTTGGTAAGAGTACTGTGCTTTTTTTGGTTACTGTAGCCTTGTAGTATAGTTTGAAATCAGGTAGCGTGATGCCTCCAGCTTTGCTGTTTTGATTTAGCATTGTGTTTGTAATGCGAGCTCTTTTTTGGTTCCATATGAACTTTAAAGCAGGTTTTACCAATTCTGTGAATAACGTCATTGATAGCTTGATGGGGATGACATTGAATCTACAAAGGACCTTGGGAAGTATGGCCATTTTCACAATATTGATTATTCCTATCCATGAGCTTGGTATGTTCTTCCATTTGTGTGTGTCCTCTTTTATTTCACTAAGCAGTCACCATCAGCTTAAATGCACTCCGAAATATCCCATTGCGGATTCCAAGAAAAAGGTGTTTTAGCAAACAACTCCAAGAAAAGAACATACTACTCTTTGAGATGAATACCCACATCACAAATCAGTTTCTCAGAAAGATTCTATCTAGTTTTTATCTGAGAATATTCCCCTTTTCACCATAGGCTTCAATGTGATCCAAAATATCCCTTCTCAGATTCCCCAAAAACAGTGCTACCAAACTGTTCCATGAAAGGAATTGTGTAAGTCTGTGAGATAAATTAACAAGCCAGAAAGCAGTTTCATAGAAAGCTTCTTTCCAGTTTTGTCTGAGCATATTTCCTTTTCACTATAGGCCTCATTGAGCTTGCAAATATCTGTTTTCAGAATCTACGAAAATAGTGTTAGCAAACTGTTCCATGAAAGAAACAG
>NW_016875004.1:0-1002 GCF_001698545.2 Rhinopithecus bieti
TGAAATATAGATCTATAAATAAAATTTCTAGAAATGACCAACAGCTTTTGCTAATTGAAAACAAAATACATCATATTGCAGATGTTTTCTTTTTTGACTAGGATCATCTATCAATGACCTGAAATAACTTAGAAAAACAAAGAAAAAAGAAACACATGCATCAGAAATATTATTGGTTCTGAAGTACTATTTTCATTACTGTTATTAGTAAAGAACAATAGAAAATAGATAAACATATGGCTCTAAAATATTAGCGTGCATCAACATTAATCGTAATAAAAGCAACCATTAATAATACAACTAACATATTGAGTGTTCAGTTGGGGGAAAGATATTTATTTGAATTACTTCTTATTTTATACGGTAATCTTATGAGATAATTATACTATTATCTTAATTTTTACAAAGAGGTTATGATTCTGTCTCTTGGAACAGAGGTTCTGTCATCTGTATTTTTAATAAGATTCCCAAGTATTGATACAAATCCAAGTTTAAATGATTTAAGTTATCTACAAATTTCTCAATCCATTGAGTAGGTTAAGGTTCTGGATATATTTCCCAAGTTTCCCAGAAATAAGCTGATTATTTTTAGAGAGTAAAACATTTTAATCAGGAAACTCCAAAATCTTCCTGTGTCCAATAGACTGATATTTTCCTAGCGATTTAAGCAAAATTTTATGTATTTCAAATTATTTGATCTATGATACGCAGTGCACCTTTTCTTTCCAATTAGCGTTGGAAATGTTTAACTTTTATTCTGTAATTAAATCAAGTCACTATAAATAGGAAAACACATAAATATTCACCTACACAAAATATTAAGTAGTTAATTAAAATGATGAACAAAGTAAGACTACACAAATGTGATGTGTTAAAAGAACCCACTAAAATTCTGTTCCAACAGATTTAGGCTGTTCAAAAAGATACATCTTAAACTTTGATTTAAAGTTTAACAGGTCTCTTGTCTTGAATTATCAGAATGTGCACTATATACACTCTTTA
>NW_016875005.1:0-349 GCF_001698545.2 Rhinopithecus bieti
AAAGAAAGGTGTACCTCTGTGAGATGAATGCACACATCAGAAAGAACTTTCTCAGAAAACTTCTTTTATCTGAGGACATACCCTTTGTCACCGTAGGCTTCAAAGTGATACAAAATATCCCTTCTCAGATTCTCCAAAAACAGTTTTAACAAACTTCTCCATGAAAAGTATCTTGTAACTCTGTGAGATGAATTCACAAATCCCAAAGCAGTTTCTCGGAAAACATCTTTCTAGTTTTTATATGAGGATAGTTCCTTTGTTCCCATAAGCTTCTATGCGCTCCGAAATATGCCATTGCAGACTCGAAGAACACCGTGTTAGCAAACTCCTCAGTGAAAAGAACACTGTT
>NW_016875006.1:0-705 GCF_001698545.2 Rhinopithecus bieti
TGTTGGCTGCATAAATATCTTCTGTTGAGAAGTGTCTGTTCATATCCTTTGCCACAATAGCAAAGACTTGGAATCAACCCAAATGTCCATCTGTGACAGACTGGATTAAGAAAATTTGGCACATATACACCATGGAATACTATGCAGCCATAAAAAAGGATGAGATTGTGTCCTTTGTAGGGACATGGATGCAGCTGGAAACCATCATTCTCAACAAACTATCACAAGAGCAGAAAACCAAACACCGCATGTTCTCACTCATAGGTGGGAATTGAACAATGAGAACACCTGGACACAGGATGGGGAACATCACACACTGAGGCCTATTGTGGGGAGGCAGGAGGGGGAGGAATAGCATTAGGAGATATACCTAATGTAAATGACAAGTTAATGGGTGCAGCACACCAACATGGCACATGTATATATACGTAACAAACCTGCATATTGTGCACATGTATCCTAGAACTTAAACTATAATTAAAAAAAAAAAAAAAAAAAAAAACAATGAGATACCACTGCCACCTATTAGAGTGGCTAAAATCCAAAACACTAACACCACCAAATGCCAAGAAGGATATGAAACAATAAGAACCCTCATTCATTGCTTGTGGGAATGAAAAATGGTACAACAACTTTGGAAGACAATTGGCAGTTTCTCACAAAACTACTCTTATTTATTTATTTATTTATTTATTTATTTATTTA
>NW_016875007.1:0-260 GCF_001698545.2 Rhinopithecus bieti
GTACCCATCTCATAGAGTTAAATCATCCTTTGGATGGAGCAGTTTGAAATCACTGTTTCTGTGGAATCTGAGAGAGGACATTTGGAAATGCTCTTTAGAACACCCTGAAAAAGAATTAATCTCAGAGAGAAGGCAGAAGGACACTTTCTGTGAAACTGCTCTGTGTCACGTGAATTCCGCTCTCACAGTTAAGTTTCCCTTTTCATTGATCAGTATCAAAACACTATTTTGTTTAGTCTGTGAAGGCATATTCAGGAGCG
>NW_016875008.1:0-257 GCF_001698545.2 Rhinopithecus bieti
TGCCTGTGTGTGTGTGTGCCTGTGTGTGAGCATGTGTGTGTGTGTGTGTGCGCGCCTGTGTGTGTGTGTGTGTGTGCCTGTGTGTGTGTGTGTGTGCCTGTGTGTGTGTGTGTGTGCCTGTGTGTGTGTGCCTGTGTGCGTGTGTGTATGTGTGCCTGTGTGTGTGTGTGCCTGTGTGTGTGTGCCTGTGTGCCTGTGTGTGTGTGCCTGTGTGTGTGTGCGCGTGTGTGCGTGTGTGTGTGTGTGTGTGTGTGTGT
>NW_016875009.1:0-812 GCF_001698545.2 Rhinopithecus bieti
AATATTAAATATTTCAATATTTTAATATTTTAAATAGAGTGAGGCTATATTTAATATTTTTTAATATTTTCTTTTTGTTCAGAACAACCTCAAATGCAAACACTTCATCAGTTATATTGATACACCTATTGACAGACATCTCCCAAGCCATGTGTTATAGAAGCCATCTATAAAACCCTATCACTTTGCTCCATTTGAAAATCCATATTTATAGAAACCAAAGTGATTTTTTTCAAAATGACATTCGATCACAGGATTTGGATTTCACTTAGAATAAAATCAAAACTCATTGTGGAGGGCAGGTGCAGTGACTCACGCCTGTAATCCCAGCATTTTGGGAGGCTGAGGTGGGCAGATAGCTTGAGCCCAGGATTTCTAGACAAGTCTAACCAACATGGTGAAACCCCGTCTCTAGTAAAAATACCAAAATTAGCCAGACGTGGCGGTGCATGCCTGTAATCCCAGCCACTCGGGAGGCTGAGACAGGAGAATCGCTTGAACCCGGGAGGCGGAGGTTGCAGTGAGCCAAGATCACGCCATTGCACTCCAGCCTGGGCGACAGAGGGAGACTCCTCATCCTGGCCCACCAGGACATGACCTCGTGCTGCCTGTCCTCTGACCCCACCTCCTCCCTTTCTTTTCTCGCTTGCTCCCCACCCTCTAACCATTCTGTCTCTCTGTCAGGACTTTGGTATTTATTGTCGTTTCTCATCAAGCACTTACCTCCTGATCTTCACTTGGCAGATTCCATCTTTTTTTCAAGCTCCAGGTCGAATTTTATCTCAATTAAAAAAAAAAATTCTCGGCGGGGC
>NW_016875010.1:0-560 GCF_001698545.2 Rhinopithecus bieti
TGGAGCTGTTCCTATTCGGCCATCTTGCTCCGCCCCCCTAACATCATTTTTAATGGTGAAAGACTGAGAAAATATTCTCTCTGAGACCAAAAACAAAATAAGAATGTCCATTCTCATCACTTCTATCCAACATCATACTGGAGATTCTACCCAAGGAAATAAGGCAAGAAAAAGAAATAAAGAGCATCTAGATTGGAAAGGAAGAATTAAAACTGTCTGTATTTATGGATTACATGGTCACATATACAGAAAATGCTAAAAAACTCATTAAAAACGATTAAACCTAAAAAATGAATTCAACAAAATTTTAAGATACAAGATTAATATACAAAATCAGTTGCATTTCTCTATATTAGCAATAAAATACAAAACATGAAAGTAAGAAAATAATTCAATTTACAATGGCATCAAAAGGAATAAACTATTTAGCAATATATTTAATCAAGGAAGTGCATGATTTATACGCTGAACACTACAGAACATTGTTTAAAAAATTAAAGGAGACCTAAATAAACAGAAAGACATCAAATGTTAATTGATTAGATAACTCAGTACTGTTA
>NW_016875011.1:0-348 GCF_001698545.2 Rhinopithecus bieti
TTGACGCCTACAGTGAAAAGGAGGTATCCTCAGATAAAAACAAGAAAGAAACTTTCTCAGAAACTGCTTACTGATGTGTGAATTCATCTCACAGATGTACACTGTTCTTTACATTGCACAGTTTTCTAACAATGTTTTGGGGGGATCTGCAGTAGGATATTTTGGAAACCATTGAAGCTTATGGCAAAAAAGGAAATATCCTCAGATTAAAAAAAAGAAGCTTTCTGAGAAACTGCTCTGTGATGTGTGAATTCATCTCACAGAGTCACACTGATGTTTTCATTGAGCAGTTTGCTAACACTCTCTTTTGGAGTCTGCAATGAGATATTTCTGAGCACACTGAAGCTT
>NW_016875012.1:0-348 GCF_001698545.2 Rhinopithecus bieti
ATGATGGAATAAATATATGGTACTAGACTCACTCTCTTACTGTGAGTTACCATACAATTAAACAAAATACATGAGGCAATAAATAAATGAAATAAAATGTAGTCTTTTATATTTTTAGATATTTATTTTTAGGTATTTATTAAGTAGCAGGAAGAGCAGGACTGTGATTCTTGAGAGAAAGCAATCATGAGGTTTGTCCCACATTCATTCATGCTTTCTGCCACAATCAAGAAGGCAGAAGCCAAGTCTATCCTCCTATCTCTCGATCTCCTATCCAGAGATAGGAGATCAATACTAAGGAATCTGGAATTTGTAGGGCATTTCACCAGAAAAGATGAAGCTTGGGGA
>NW_016875013.1:0-349 GCF_001698545.2 Rhinopithecus bieti
TTTTCATGGTTTTAGGTCTTACATTTAAGTCTTTAATCCATCTTGAGTTAATTTTTGTATAAGGTGTAAGGAAGGGGTCCAGTTTTCTGCATATGGCTAGCCAGTTTTCCAAGCACCATTTATTAAATAGGGAATCCTTTCCCCATTGCTTGTATTTGTCAGGTTTGTCAAAGATCAGAAGGTTGTAGATGTGTGGCATCATTTCTGAGGCCTCTGTTCTGTTCCATTGGTCTATATATTTGTACCAGTACCATGCTGTTTTGGTTACGTAGCCTTGTAGTATAGTTTGAAGTCAGATAGTGTGATGCTTCCAGCTTTGTTCTTTTTGCTTAGGATTGTCTTCACTATG
>NW_016875014.1:0-623 GCF_001698545.2 Rhinopithecus bieti
GTATTTTGGCAAGATTTTAAATATTTATTATTTTACAAAATAAGTTTGACAATTTCAAAGGAGGGTTTGAGCCAGATTCCTATATTTGATAAAAAATTATATTTATCCTTTAATACTGAGCTCCTTTATCCTTTGAAGTAATTGTTTAACCTCCTCAAAATAATTCACACTTCCCTCTACACCAATTATTTTATGAGTATTTGGATAGTATGAGTATTTGGATACTAATGTAATTAGTTGTTTGAATATTAATCTCTCTTTCTAAATATTTTTATCCATGAACACTTGGGCTATATATCTTCTTACTGAATATTGACATATATAACTGTTTAATAAATGTTGGCTTGAGTGTAATATTCAACTAGATGGAGATATTTAGTCATTTGTTATATAAGATAAAACTTTTCATAATTACTTTTGTTAAGAATCTGACAAGATGGCCAGGCGCGGTGGCTCAAGCCTATAATCTCAGCACTTTGGGAGGCCGTGACGAGCGGATCATGAGGTCAGAAGATCGAGACCATCCTGACTAACACGGTGAAACCCCGTCTCTACTAAAAAATACAAAAAACTAGCCGGGCGTGGTGGCGGGCGCCTGCAGCCCCAGCTACTCAGGAGGCTGA
>NW_016875015.1:0-260 GCF_001698545.2 Rhinopithecus bieti
TGTTTTGTAGAATCTGAGGAAGGATATTTGGGAACGATCATTAGAATATGGAGAAAGAAATATCCCCAGATAAAATCCAGTAGGAAGCTTTCTGTAAAACTGCTTTGTGTCATCTTAATTCCTCTCACTCAGTTAAGCCTCTCTTTTCATTTAGCAGTTTTCTAACCCTGTGTATGTTTCGCATGTGATGGGATATTTGGGAGCACTTTGAGGCTTCCGGTGAAAAACGAAATGTATTCAGACCGAAAATGGAGAGAAGG
>NW_016875016.1:0-1200 GCF_001698545.2 Rhinopithecus bieti
CAAAGTGCTGGGATTACAGGCTTGAGCCACCGCGCCCGGCCTATTCTAGTCTTATGAACACACAGTGGCTCATGCCTATAATCCCAGCATTTTGGGAGGCTGAGGTGGGAGGATCACTTGAGCTCAGGAATTCAAGACCAGGTTAGGCAACACAGGCAGACACTGCCTCTACAAAAAAAAATTTTTTTTTTTTTTTGAGATGGAGTCTCACTTTGTCACCCAGGCTGGAGTGCAGTGGCACGGTCTCGGCTCACTGCACTCCACCTCCCGGGTTCACGCCATTCTCCTGACTCAACCTCCTGAGTAGCTGGGACTACAGGCGCCTGCCACTATGCTCAGCTAATTTTTGTATTTTTAGTAGAGATGGGGTTTCACTGTGTTAGCCAGGATGGTCTTGATCTCCTAACCTTGTGATCTGCCCACCTCGGCCTCCCACAGTGCTGGGATTACAGGCGTGAGCCACTGTGCCCGGCCAAAAAAAAATTTTTTTTGTTTAGCTGGGCATGGTGGCTCTGTGCCTGTAGTCCCAGCTACTCAGGAGGCTGAGACAGGAGGATTGTTTGAGCCCAGGAGTTCAAGGCTGCAATGAGCTCTCATCATGCCACTGTACTCCAGCCTGGGCAACAGAACAAGACTGACAAAAAAGTAAAAACCAACAAAGAAAAGAAGAAAGACTTTAATTCACTGCTTATTTGAGTATTATACAACACATAATTGGTAATAGTAATGCTACCTACTTTTTTGTGTTGGGATTACAGACGCGAGCCACCACACCCAGCCTATATTCTTTTAAAAAGTCAAAATATTAATGTAGCTTTAAAATTTCATAGTAATGTTTTCTGTTTCTTTAAAACTGAGTACTAAGTTTTTTTGTTCAAAACAATAAAAAAAGAAATGAAAATAGAGACTTTAAAACTATTTAAATTTTAGCTGTAATAAAGTAAGTGGGGCCAGGCTCAGTGTCTCATGCCTGTAATCCCAGCACTTTGGAAGGCTGAGGAGGGCAGATCACCTGAGGTCAGGAGTTCAAGACCTTCCTGGCCAACATGGCAAAACCCCGTCTCTACTAAAAATACAAAATTAGCTGGGCATGGTGGCGCTTGACTGTAATCCCAGCTGCTCAAGAGGCTGAGGCAGAAGAACCACTTGAACCCAGGAGGCGGAGGTTGCAGTGAGCTGAGATTACGCCATTGCACTCCA
>NW_016875017.1:0-1004 GCF_001698545.2 Rhinopithecus bieti
TTGTTAGTCTTTTCAAAAAACCAGTTCCTGATTCTTGAGTTTTTGAAGGGGTTTTCATGTCTCTATTTCCTTCAGTTCTGCTCTGATCTTAGTTGTTTCTTGTCTTTTGCTAGCTTTTGAATTTTTTGCTTTTGCTTCTCCAGTTCTTTTAATTGTGATGTTAGGGTGTCGATTTTAGATCTTTCCCGCTTTCTGATGTGGGCATTAATGCTATATATTTCCCCTTTTTTTTTTTTTTTTTTTTTTTGAGACGGAGTCTCGCTCTGTCGCCCAGGCTGGAGTGCAGTGGCGCTATCTCGGCTCACTGCAAACTTCGCCTCCCAGGTTTACACCATTCTCCTGCCTCAGCCTCCCGAGTTATATTTCCCTCTTAACACAGCTTTAGCTGTGTCCCAGAGATTCTGATACATTGTCTTTTTGTTCTCATTGGTTTCAAAGAACTTATTTATTTCTGCCTTAATTTCGCTATTTACCCAGTAGTCATTCAGGAGCAGGTTGTTCAATTTCTATGTAATTGTGTGACTTTGAGTGAGTTTGTTAATACTGAGTTCTAATTTGATTGCACTGTGGTCAGAGATACTGTTATTATTTCCTTTTTTTTCCATTTGCTGAGGAGTGTTTTACTTTCAAATGTATGATCAATTTTAGAATATATGCTATGTGACACTGGGAAGAATGTGTATATTCTGTTGATTCAGAGTGGAGAGTTCTGTAGCTGTCTATTAGGTCCACTTGGTCCAGAGCTGAGTTCAAGTCTTGAATATCCTTGTTAATTTTCTGTCTCACTGATCTGTCTAATATTGACAGTGTGGTGTTAAAGTCTCCCATTATTATTGTGTGGGAGTTTAGGTCTCTTTGCAGGTCTCTAAGAACTTGTTTTATGAATCTGGGTGCTCCTGTATTGGGTGCATGTATATTTAGTATAGTTAACTCTTCTTGTTGTGTTGATACCTTTACCACTATGCAGTTCCCTTCTTCATAAGTTTTTTTATCTTTGTTGGTTT
>NW_016875018.1:0-231 GCF_001698545.2 Rhinopithecus bieti
TGAGATACTACTTTGTGATGTGTCAGCTCATCTCACAAAGTTGCAATGTACTTTTCATTGATCAGTTTGCTAACACTGTTTTCTTGAATTCTGCAAGGGGATATTTCTTAGAGCATTGAAGTTTATAGTGATAAAGGAAATATCCTCAGACAAAGACTAGTTAGAAGTTATCTGAGAAACTGCTTTTTATTTGTGAATTCATCTCACAAAGAGACACTGTACTTTTCTTTG
>NW_016875019.1:0-998 GCF_001698545.2 Rhinopithecus bieti
TTATTAGAAACCTGTATTCAAGAGTACTTTTAGGGTCCCTTCTAATCTTTTATGAATCTCCTAAAAGATACCATATTCTAGGACTTTGCATGCTTGTGAAGTTTTCAGAAACTGCATCAGTATTAAGCAATTAACTGTGGAAATGACTTTAAATAGTTATAGTTAAAAACATAATTGACAAGGAAATTTGGTTATTTCTGTGGTATACAATAACAATAATATAATTATGATTGATAGCATATACTCAGACACATTAGAATTTTAGAAATCCCATAAAATTTTGGAACATATATTAATATCAGTCACTAAAATATAACCTGAAGAAGGTTAAACATTATTTTTATTTTGACAATGTCTCCCATGTAACTTAATATGTTAAATAATCCTGTTTACCTTTCTTTTGGATGTCTCAGGGGCCCTCTGTAGTATCCCAAAGTTAGAGGTTAGATAAGACAATTTTGAAGCTGAAATTTGATTTGAGGGAGTCTGTTAAAGATGTTAAAGGTTTAAAACACTTGATACTACGCTTAACCAATTTGACCATGAGGTGAAATTTTTTAAACATTTTATAACCCTTTACAAATTTTGTGAAAGATTTTTTTGAGATGGAGTGTTGCTTTTGTTGCCCAGGCTGGAGTGCAATGGTACAATCTGGGCTCACCACAACCTCTGCCTCCCAGGTTCAAGCGATTCTCCTGCCTCAGCCTCCCAAGTAGCTGGGATCACAGCATGCTCCACTGTGCCTGGCTAATTTTGTATTTTTAGTAGAGCTGGGTTTCTCCACGTTGGTCAGGCTGGTCTCAAACTCCCAACCTCAGATGACCTTGCCACCTTGGCCTCCCAAAGTGCTGGGATTACAGGTGTGAGCCATCATGCCCAGCTGAGTAAATCAGGTTTTTAAGAAAACCCTGTTGTGGTTTTTTTTTTTTATGTTCAATTTATGGAAAACCAAATAATAACCCTTTAAATTTAGTCAGTATGTTCACACACACAATTTT
>NW_016875020.1:0-622 GCF_001698545.2 Rhinopithecus bieti
TTGCTATTTATATCTTTTATGTTGTATATTCATTAACAGATGTTTATAATGATTTCTCTGCTTTTATCTTTGAAATTTCAGAGAATAATTAAAATGTTTTCTGCACCACTAGGATAATGCTAAGAAATTCTACTTTTGTGTATTTGCATATATATTTGTTGAGCTTCTTTTTTTTTGTTTGTTTCTTTTCTTTGTTTTTTTGTTTGAGACAGAGTCTGGCTGTGTTGCCCAGGCTGGAGTGCAGTGGCAGTGGAGCGTTCTTGGCTCAGTACAAGCTCAGCCTCCCAGGTTCACGCCATTTTCGTGCCTCAGCCTCCCGAGTAGCTGGGACTACAGGCACCCACCACCACGCCCGGCTAATTTTTTTGTATTGTTTTAGTAGAGATGGGGTTTCACCATGTTAGCCAGGATGGTCTCGATCTCCTGACCTCATGATCTGCCTGCCTTGGCCTACCAAAGTGTTGGGATTACAGGTGTGAGCCACCGCCCCCTAGCCAAAACCTCAACAGAGCTCCTTTATTTTTACATCATTTTTTTCTAACTTTTAGGATCTTTTAGTTTCCTTTTGTATTTTTTACATCCACAGTTTCTTTTTTTTTTTTTTTGAAATGTTAAATATTTT
>NW_016875021.1:0-348 GCF_001698545.2 Rhinopithecus bieti
TTTGATGGAAGACACTTCCTTGCTCAACACAGGCCTCCAGGTGCCTCTAACTATCCCTTCGCAGCACCCTCAAAGACCGACTTTCAAACTGGGAAATGTAGAGTAAGATTTAACCCTGTGTAAAGAATGGATATATCAGAGAGCAGTTTCTTCAGGGGCTTTTTTTCTGTTTCTTATCGGACGACATTTCACTTTTTCCCATAGTATTCAATGTGCTCCGCATATCACTCTTTTGGTTTTACAGGAACAGTGTTCAAACTGTGCCTTATGAGAAGAAAGTGATAACTCCCTGAGTGGAATGCACATATCACCAAGCAGTTTCACAGAAGGCTTCTCTCCAGTTTTATC
>NW_016875022.1:0-258 GCF_001698545.2 Rhinopithecus bieti
GAGGTGGGCGGATCACCAGGTCAGGAGATCGAGACCATCCTGACTAACACAGTGAAACCCCATCTCTACTAAAATACAAAAAATCATCCGGGCGTGGTGGCGGGCATCTGTAGTCCCAGCTACTTGGGAGGCTGAGGCAGGAGAATGGCATGAACCCGGGAGGCAGAGCTTGCAGTGAGCCGAGATCACGCCACTGCGCTCCAGCCTGGGTGACAGAGCGAGACTCCATCTCAAAAAAAAAAAGAAAAGAAAATCCTT
>NW_016875023.1:0-822 GCF_001698545.2 Rhinopithecus bieti
AGGAGAGATGTTGCTATCTATCTGTATTTAAACAAGAGCTGTTACTGATCCATGGGTGGCTTAGAGGAGGTACTGAACTGTCATCACTCAAAGAGCCTAGACTAGGACTTGATTCCCTATTAGAGAGAAAAATCATTAAGGAAAGAATCAGTGATGAACTCACAGTATACTGATCCATGTCTTAATTTTAGGTTTTACCTGTGATGAATAATTTTTATACTGTCACAGATTAGAGAGAGCCTGACTCACGTGTTGCCATCAGGGCGGCGGGTTCTGGGTACAGTTATATTTTTATATTTCATGTTTAGTCACAATGGTATAGTTGCTAAGATAGAGCATGGACATTAAAAGCAGATTAACTGGATCTGAAGCCTGGCTCTGCTACTTACTGGCTGGGAGTTTCACCTGTATGGGCCTCAGTTTTCTCATCTAAGAGGTGAGTTATTATGAGGATTAAATGGCTGAACACATGTGAAATACTTAGCACAGCACCTGGTGTCTGGAAGGGCTGAGTGAATGTTAGGTATTACTTGTTAGCAGGGTTGCTGCGGGTCCCTCTGCTAGACCTCAGTCCTCTGTGCCATCTTCCCAGTTCCACACTCCATGGGCTGCATTTCCCTCCTGGATATCAGATGGAACTGGATAATTCCTAGCCTTTGAGACCCTATGGCTTCAGGGACCTTTGATCTGCTCTACAAAAGCCAATGATTGATAAGCTAGTTTGGGCTGCCTGGGGTAGATGTTCTGTGACGGGGACCAGACCCAGGTGGACAAGGTACAGATCCTAATCCAATATGGCTGAAAATACAGAACAGGATTGGG
>NW_016875024.1:0-382 GCF_001698545.2 Rhinopithecus bieti
GTGCAAGTCTGGCCTCCTTGAGAGGCTGTCCAGTTTAGGTAGGCCTGCTCTGGGAGGGCAGCAAGAGGAGCAACCCCTCTGGAAGGAGATGCAGGGCAGGCTACGAGGAGGAGGCGCTGCCCACCTGTGGTAGGCTCTGGGGAGTGAATGATATTGACAGGTGAGGATTCTAAACAGTGGGAATCACATGAGCAAAAGGACACCGGTGTCACTGTGCAAGGTCAATTCCAGAAACACCCAAGAGTTCTGGGCTTGGGGAAATGCCATGGGGCAGGGTCTAGAGGGAGGGACAGGTGCAGAGCCTACCTTCTGCACAGTCTGGCACACAGTGTGCATGCAGGTGTGCTTTGAAGGACTAACTCCATGGAGGGAAGGGGATTTA
>NW_016875025.1:0-1003 GCF_001698545.2 Rhinopithecus bieti
AAAAAAAAAAAAAAAAAAAATTACCTCCAAGACTTGCATACTTTTGATGGTATAAAGGGAAATTATTTTAATTTAAATTTTTAATTATTTGCATACTAAACTGTATTGTGTGACCTTTCTAAATTCTCTTTTAAATTCTTGTAATTATTTTGCAGAGTTCTCGAGAATAGAGACAATTTTAATTCTTTCTTCTGGTCTGTGTGCCTTTTTTTGTTTGTTTGTTTTTGAGACAGGGTCTTGCTCTGTCACCCAGGCTGGAGTGCAGTGGCACACTGAAGCCTTGACTTCCCAGGCTCAAGCAATCTTTTCACCTCAGCCTCCAGAGTAGCTGGGAATACAGGCGAACATCAGCAGGACCCACTAATTTTTGCATTTTTTGTAGAGACAGGGTTTCCCCATGTTACCCAGGCTGGTCTTGAACTCCTGGGCTCAAACAATCCATCCTCCTCACCCTCCCAAGGTGGTGGGATTTTAGGGGTGAACCACTGCACCTGGCCTGCCTTTTTCCCTCCCTTTTTCTTGCCTTCTTGCACTGGCTAGGGCCTCTAGCACAATGTTTAGGGAAAGCAGACATCCTTACCATGTTCTTGATATTAGGTGGAAAACAAGGTACATGTTTACACTGAAATAAACTAGATTCCAGGCCATGAAACAAATCTGAATACTTTTTTCTTTTTTGAGACGGAGTCTCACTGTTGCCCAGGCTGGAGTGCAGTGGTGTGATCTTGGCTCACTGCAACCTCCATCTCCCTGGTTCAAGTGATTCTCCTGCCTCAGTCTCCCCCAGTAGCTGAGATTACAGGCATGTGCCACCATGCCCAGCTATTTTTTTTTTTTTTTTTGTATTTTTAGTAAAGACAGGGTTTCACCATGTTGGTTGGGCTAGTCTTGGTCTTGGCATCCTTGTCTAAAATAATTTGGCCATACATTCAGGGCAGATTTGTGGGCTCTTTATTCTGTTGCATTGTTCTATGTGTATGTCTTTACATCAGTACCATGCTGT
>NW_016875027.1:0-346 GCF_001698545.2 Rhinopithecus bieti
ATCTTTCTTTACACGGAGCAGTTTACTAAAACTGTGTTCGTGTAATCTTCAAGGAGATATTTGGTAGTGAACTGAGGCCTATGGTGAAAACTAAATATCCTCAGATAAAAAAAAAGAAGCGTTCTGAGAAGCTGCTTTTTGATGTGTTAATTCATCTCACAGTGTTACACAGTTCTTTTCTTTGAGCAGTTTGGTAACACTGTTTTCATGGAAACTTCAAAGGTATATTTGGGAGCAAATTGAGGAATATAGTGAAAAAAGAAATATCCTCATATAAAAACTAGAAAGAACTTTTCCAAGAAACTGCTTTGTGATGTGTGAATTCATCTTACAAAGTTACACCATT
>NW_016875028.1:0-348 GCF_001698545.2 Rhinopithecus bieti
GGTTTTATTTTTTAATGGTCTTAACACAGATTGGTTAGTTTGTTTTTCATCAGCCTGTTTACTTTCAATTTGCACATAGTCTGACAAGCTTGGTTATTGGGTTTCTAAATTTATAGTAGTGTAGAAACAGCAAAGAGGCAAGGACTGTAAGAGAGGAGAGCATCTATAAACAGCATGTAGAAGAAAGGAAAACAGCGGTTTTGGGGCCTTACTGGTAAAGGGGCAAGGAACTTTTAAACACAGTAGGTCTTGAAGAAATTGTGTATTATAATTATAAATAAATACATTACTTAAAAAATTGTTTGTTTGTTTTTTTTTTTTGAGACGGAGTCTCGCTCTGTCGCCCAG
>NW_016875029.1:0-619 GCF_001698545.2 Rhinopithecus bieti
ACGTTAATGTAAAAAAAAAGAAAGAAAGAAAGAAAAGAAAGGTGTAACTCTGTGAGATGAACTTACACATCAGAAAGCAGTTTCTCAGACAGCTTCTTTCCAATTTCTATCTGAGCATAATTCTTTTTTCACCATAAGCCTCAATGTGCTCCCAAATATCCCTTTGCAGATTCCATGAAAACAGTGATAGTTAACTGCTCCATGAAGAGAAACACGTAACTCTGTGAGATGAATTCACATATCACAAAGAATTTTCTCAGAAAACTTTTTTCTAGTTTTCATTTGAGGATATTTCTTGTCACCATAGGCTTCAATGCGGTCCAAAATATCTCTTCTTACATTCCCCAAAAACAGTGCTACCAAACTGATCCTTGGAAAGAATTGCGTAACCCTATGTGATGAATTAACACATCACAAAGTGGTTCTAGTTTTTGTCTGAGGATACTTCCTTTGTCACTATAAGCTTCAATGCACTCCAAAATATCCCATTGCAGATTCCAGGAATAGAGTGTTATCAAACTGCTCATTGAAAAGAACAGTGACACTCTGTGAGATGAATTCAGGTAACACAACAGTTTCTCAGAGAGCTTTTTTTTTTTTTTTTACCTGGCATATTTCC
>NW_016875031.1:0-621 GCF_001698545.2 Rhinopithecus bieti
TGAAGCTGTCGGAGACAAAGGAAATATCCTCAAATAAAAAATTGAAAATAGCTTTCTGAGAAACTTCTTTGTGATATGTGAATTCACCTCACTGAGTTACAACTTTGTCTTCATGAAGCAGTTTGCTAACACTGTTGTCATGGAATCTGCAAAGTGATATTTGGGATCGTATGGGGCCCATGGTGAAAACGGAAATATCCTCAGATAAAATGTAGAGAGAAGCTTTCCGATAAATTGCTTTGTGATTGGTGAATTCTTCACAAAGACATTCACCTTTCCCTTCTTGTAGCAGTTTGCTAACAGTGTTTTCGTGGAATATGCAAAGTGATATATGGGAGCGCAATGAGGCCTATGGTGAAAATGGAAATATCCTCAGATAATCACTAGAAAGAAGCTTTCTCAGAAGTTGCTTTCTGCTGTATGAACACATAACACAGAGGTTCACTATTCCCTTCTTGCAGCAGTTTCCTAACACTGTTGTCGTGGATCCTGCCAACTGATATTTGGGAACTCATTGAGGGCTGTGGTGAAAAAGGAAATATCCTCAGATAAAACTGGAAAGAAGCGTTCTGAGAAACTGCATCATGACATGTGGATGCAACTCACAGAGTTACACTTTCC
>NW_016875032.1:0-1214 GCF_001698545.2 Rhinopithecus bieti
ATTTTATTATATATTATTTATCCTCATTTCCTTAGTGGTAGGTGTCTTTTATGGGAAATAATATTGTTAACATAAGGAGTTTTTCACTTAAGTAAACCATGCATTTCATTATTAATCCTAAATTTGAATGAGATGTGTGAGTGTGTGGGTGTTTAATGTACTATTTATATACTACTCCATTCATACAAGTTATTTTGAAATTGCTAGAACAATGTTTACAAAGATAACATGTTGTAGAAATTTTAGTAATTTGAGAAAAATAATATATTAAGTTTTCAGAATGCATGAAAAGGCTTTATTTTCTGAATATGAGTAAATGTGCAATATCTTCACTTAGCATGAAAAATATAGACATTAATCTAAACAAAGTTTAGAAATAATTATCTACTGAATTTTTTTTTCTGAAGAAGAACAAACATGTTGATTCCTTGCCTATTGATGCATGAAAATGGGTATTTTGTGAAAGCTAAGGGAGATTTTGACCAGATTTTTAAAATAGTCATGCTCTTGTTTGCTATTTGTTATCCAATAATAATAATAAATAGTAGCAAATATGAATTTTATAATGTAGGATACTTGAACTCTATCCCAAAGTACACAAAGCAATCTATTCTACCAAGTTTGTCAAACATCTTTGCATTTTAATATCATGTGTTTTCTCAAGCTAATAATTGGACTCTATGTAGTCACTGATGTTTTTTGACGTTTGAATGCCACAACCTTCATATGTGCCTGATCTGGTTAAAGGGCTTTTGTTCATAGAGTCATTATTATTCAGTCCCAGGCAGGACCCAAACAGACCCCTTTGAATAAAATATCAAACGTACATAAGACTGATGTTCTACATGTATAACTTCTCCATCTAATTTATAAGTTAAAGCAGGTATCAAATAATGTGGAAGCAGAATGCTTCCCTTATCAATGTATATTTGTTGAGAAAGGAAGTAATTGATTGTTCAAGCTTTGTTCTGCAAAAGAGAAATTCCTCTTTGCCCTATTAAAGATAACCTAAAAAGATTCCCAATTTGCTCATAGATCTTTTCATACATTTTCTTATTTTAAAATTATTCATTGTCATTCTCCCTATAACAGAAAAATAAATCAAAGCACAAACAGAAAACAACCTTAAAAAATACTCTAGGCTAATTCCTTTATTACTATCTTAATACAGTAGATACCTTGCTTAAGGAAAGATTATACAGAAATTATAGTGA
>NW_016875033.1:0-999 GCF_001698545.2 Rhinopithecus bieti
TTGAAGCAATTTTGAAAGTTCTAAGGTACATGTGCACAACATGCAGGTTTGTTATATATGTATACATGTACCGTGTCAATAACCAGGCCTTTTAAATATCATGTGATTATTAAATACCTTGTTTCACAAGATCCTCTAACCAAATAGCTCTGCTTTCACTGACAATGTTAATTCCAAATTTAAACATCCCCCAAATATAACTGTTTTGAAAATACAGGAGAGTTAAGTTTTGTTTGATATGAGAGAAATAAATTGTCATTTTCTATTTTCCCATAAGTCAATATACATTGTCCAAAACTGAAAATTCAAAACATATTAGAAAGCACATCATTATGCAAACAGTTAAAGGTACTGCCTCTGGAAAACGAAACCCAGAATTGTGTTAGAGTGAGTGTATAAGGTGGGTCTCTGTAAAGATCCAAATCCTTGCTGATTAAGAATTTGGAATTCAGTAATTTTCAATTTAGAGAGGCAATATAGTGCAAAAAGTAATACGTATTATGTAACACTTCCAATGGAGTATTGGGCAGCACCCTATAATCAAACATATTTATTCAGATTTCTGATGTGAAACATTTGGAAGTTCATAGTTCATAGATTACAACAAAGATTATAAATAGCCTGAACCGGGCGCGGTGACTCACGCCTGTAACCCCAACACTTTGGGAGCCCGAGACGGGCGGATCACGAGGTCAGGAGATCGAGACCATCCTGGTGAACACGGTGAAACCCCGTCTCTACTAAAAATACAAAAATTAGCCAGGCACAGTGGCGGGTGCCTGTAGTCCCAGCTACACAGGAGGCTGAGGCAGGAGAATGGAGTGAACCCGGGAGGCGGAGCTTGCAGTGAGTGGAGACCACTGCACTCCAGCCTGGGTGACAGAGAGAGACATTGTCTCAAAACAAAAAAGTTATAAATAGCCTTATGTAACTTTAGGTAAGGTTTTACAACAAAAGTTTTTATCTTTCAGTTTCAAAGCTTTTAAAAACTTGAATTGT
>NW_016875034.1:0-807 GCF_001698545.2 Rhinopithecus bieti
AATTTAGCTGTTTGGAAGCCTCCTTTGTAGAAACTGCAAAGGGATATTAAGGAGTACAGTGAGACTTATGGTGGAAAAGAAAATATCTTCAGATAGAAACTAGAAAGAAGATATCTGAAAACTGCTTTGTGAAGTGTGCATTCATCTCACAGAGTTAAACCTTCCTTCTGATTCAGCAGTTTGGAAATACTGCTTTTGTCCATTCTGTGAATGGACATTTGGGAGCTCCTTGAGGCCAATGGTGAAAAAACATATATCCCAGAATGAAAACGAGAAGGAAACTACCTGATAAACCACATTGTGATGTGTGCATTCAACTCGCAGAGTTAAACCTTTCTTTTCATTCAGAAGTTTGGAAACACTGTTTTTGTCCATTCTCCGAAAGGACATTTGGGAGCTCATTGAGGTCAAAGGTGAAAAAGTTATTATATCAGGATAAAACTTGAAAGAAGCTATCGGAGAAACTGCTTGGTGATCTGTGCATTCATGTCACAGAATTAAACCTTTCTTTTCCTTCAACAGTTTGGAAACACTGTTTCTGAACAAACTGCAAAGGGATATTTAGGAGTGCATTGAGGCCTATGGTGAAAAGGATATATCTTCAGAAAACACTAGAAATAAGCTTTCTGGAAAACTGCTTTGCGAGGTGTGCCTTCATATCACAGAGTTAAACCATTCTTTTGATGCAGCAGTTTGGAAACACAATTTTTTCCATTCTGAGAATTCACATTTGGGAGCACACTGAGGCCAACGGTGAAGAAGTGAATATCCCAGGACAAAAACTAGAAGAATTCTATCTGAGGAACT
>NW_016875035.1:0-211 GCF_001698545.2 Rhinopithecus bieti
AGGAGTTTCAGATCAGCCTGCACAACATGGCAAGACCCTGGCTCTGCAAAAAATTACAAAAATAAGCTGAGTATGGTGGTGGGTGCCTATAGTCCCAGCTACTCAGGAGGCTGAGGTGGGAGAATGGCATAAACCCGGGAGGCGGAGCTTGCAGTGAGCTGAGATCCGGCCTCTGCACTCCAGCCTGGGTGACAGAGCAAGACTCCGTCTC
>NW_016875036.1:0-623 GCF_001698545.2 Rhinopithecus bieti
GGGACCCCAGGAGCACAGGGACCCCAGCAGCACACAGACCCTGAGAACAGGGACCCCAGGAGAACACAGACCTCAGAAACTCACAGATCCTGAGAAAAGGACCTCACGAACACATGGACCTCAGAAACTCACAGGCTCCGAGAACAGGGACCCCAGGAGCACAGGAACCCCGAGAAGGGGGACCCTAGGAGGACATGCATCCTGAGAATGGGAGCCCCAGGAGCACACACACCCTGAGAATGGGGACCCTAGGAGCATACACGCCCTGAGAATGGGGGCCCAGGGAGGACACACACTCCAAGAATGAGGCCCCAGGAGCACATGCACCCCAAGAACAGGGACCTCAGGAGGACACCAATCCCAAGAATGGGGACCCCAGGAGCACACAAACCCCAAGAACAGGGACCCCAGGAACACATGCACTATAAGAATGGGGACCTCAAGAAGACATGTATCCTGAGAATGGGGACCCCAGGAAGATGCACACCCTGAGAATGGGGTCTCAGGAGGACATGCACCCCAAGAACAAGGACCAGAGGAGGACACACACTCTGAGAATGTGGACCCCAGGAAGATGCATACCCCGAGAATGGGGACCTAAGGAGGACACGGACCCCAAGAAC
>NW_016875037.1:0-2767 GCF_001698545.2 Rhinopithecus bieti
AGTTATAGACAAGACTGTTCTAAATATATATGGTGTCTTAGTCCTTTCGGAATGCTATAACGAAATACTTTAGGGAATTTATAAATAACAGAAATTTACTTCTCACAGTTCTGGAGGTGGGGAGTCTAAGTTCAAGGCTACAGTACATTCAGTGTCTGGTGAGGCCTTGTTCTCTGCTTTAAAAATGGTGCCTTCTTGCTGTGTCCCGATATGCTGGAGGGGAGAATAAGATCCTTTGGCCTCTTTTGTTAGGGCACTAATCCTATTCATGAGAGCTCTGCCCTCATTACCTAATCACCTCCCAAAGACCTTACTTGCCTATTAATACCTTGGGGGTTAGGTTTTAACATATGAATCACACATTCAGACCATAGCATGTGAAAAAGCAAAGACACTGGAAGAGATAAAACCATTTTGAAAACAAGAATAAAGTGGAAAATCACTCTATCTGATTTCAAGGCTTATATAGTCATGTTACACGGTGTAATGTCTATTTGACATAGCTGAATTTCTACCCTGCCCTAACTCTGCTTGTCTTTAAGAAACAGAATGCCCGTGATAAAAAGTTCCTTTTGTAACTGGACCAGCTGAGACTGGTTAGAACTAAGATAGCCAACTGAATTACTTCAAAAAGACATCAGGCTTCAGGATAATCTCATTTCCATGCTAAATGACGCTCCATGACAGTTGACAATTTCTATGACAATGATTGGAATAAGCCATAAAAGAACAAAACGGAAAGCAGCCTTCTCATTCTGGGAAATTCACTGCCCACTTCCAGAAAAGACATGAATATTCCTCCCCTTGCTTTTAATGTCCAACCCTGTCATTAAAGAAACCCTGTTTTTAAACCCCTAAGCCCCACACTAGTGGAGAAGTTGATTTGTTAGTCATACTCCCACTTCTCAATTCCATGGCCTTCAAATAAAGCCTGTACTACTTGACACTCACTTTTGGTTTCATGTATTGACTCTGTGACACTGAGCAGGAAAAGATCCTGTCTTTGGGCACCGGCTTTGTTGGTAACAGTCATACTAATCAAGGCTATACGTATTGGTTTAGGGAAAGACACAAAGATCAATAGAATAGAATACAAAACCCAGAAGTAAACCCACACATATACACCCAACTGACTTTTGACAAAGATGCAAAAGGTAAAAAAGCAATTCAATAGAGGAAAGACATCTTCAACAGTGTTAGAGAAAATAGACATTCATAGCAAAAATTGACCTAAGCGTCACACGTTGTACAAATGGTATCTCAAAATAGATTACAGAATTAAATGTGAACTGTAAAATCTAAAAATTTTAAGAAAAACCTTTAGAGTCTAGATCTAGGCAAAGAGTTATTAGACTAAATACCAAAAGTACAATACACAAAAGCAAAAATTGATAAATTGGACCTCATCCAATTAAGAAATTTTGCTCTGTGAAAGAGCCTAGTAAGATTTTAGAAGATTAAAAGACAAGGTATAGACTTGGAGGAAATATTTGTAAGCCAGAAACATGACAAATTACTTGTTTTCAGAACACAATAATTATTAAGACTCAGCAGTAGGGGAAAATCTGATTAGAAAATAGACAAAGGACATGAATAGACATTTCACCAAAGACTATATACAGATAGAAAATAAGCACATTAAAAGATAATAGTCAAAATCACTTAGCCATTATGGAAATCCAAATGAAAACTGCAATGAGGTATCAGTGGTTCTACGAGAATGGCTAAAATAAAACAAAAAAAACACAAAATAATGATAGCACCAAATGCTACTAAGGATGCAGAGAAGTGGATCACCCATACATTGCTGGTGAGAATGTGAAATGATAGAGCTACTTTGAAAAACAATTTGACAGCTTCTTTAAAATCTGGACATGCAATTACCATACAACTCAGCAATTGCATTTTTGGACGTTTATCCTGGAGAAGTGAAAACTTACATTCCCACAAAACCTGTCATGAATGTTCATAGCAGCTTTACTTGTAATAGCTGAAAGCTGGAAACAACCTAGGTGTCCTTCAATGGGTGCATGGTTAAACAAACTGTGGTACACCAACACCATGGAATTCTGGCCATAAATAGAAAGAAATTAACAGCTGATACATGTAACAGCTTGGATGAATCTTTATAGAATTATGCTAAATTAAAAAAGAAATTATGAAAGGTTACATACTACAAGAATTCATTTACATTATTGAAACAACAAGGTTGAAATGGAAAACAGATTAGTGGTTTTGAATGTTTAAGGGAAGGGAGCAGGCAGAAGAAATGTGGGTGTGATTATTAAAAGGAAATATGATGTATCCTTATGGTGATAGAACTATTGTGCACCTTTACTGTATTGATATTCATATCCTGGTTGTGGTATTGTACTATACTTCAGAAGATACTGCCATTGAGGTAAACTGGGGAGAAGGCACAGGCATACCTCAGAGATACTGCAGGTTCAGTTCCAGACCACCACAATGAAGCAAGTCACACTTATTTATTTTTTGTTTTTTGGTTTCCCAGTGCATATAAAAGTTACGTTTATGCTAACTGTAGTCTACTAAATATGCAATAGCATAATGTCTACAGAACAATTTAACACCTTAATTAAATATACTTTATGCTAAAAAGGCTAATGATCATCTGAACCTTCAGTGAGTTGTAATCATTTTGCTGATGAACGGTCTTGCTTTGATGTTGATGGCTGCTGACTGATCAAGGTAGTAGTTGTTGCTGAAGGTAGGTTTATGTGGCTGTAGCTATTTCTATTTATTTATT
>NW_016875038.1:0-809 GCF_001698545.2 Rhinopithecus bieti
GAACAAAGCTGGAGGCATAACGCTACGTGACTTCAAACTATATTACAAGGCTACAATAACCAAAACAGCACAGTACTGGTACCAAAACAGATATGTAGACCAATGGAACAGAACAGAAGCCTCAGAAATAACACCACACATCCACAACCACCTAATCTTTGACAAACCTAACAAAAACAAGCGATAGGGAAAGGATTCCCTATTCAATAAATGGTGTTGGGAAAACTGGCTAGCCACATGCAGAAAACTGAAAGTGGACCCCTTCCTTATGCTTTATAATAAAATTAACTCAAGATGGATTAAAGACTTAAATGTAAGACCTAAAACCATAAAAATCCTAGAAAGAAACCTTGGCAATACCGTTCAAGACATAGGCATGGGCAAAGACTTCATGACTAAAACACAAAAAGCAATGGCAACAAAAGCCAAAATAGACAAATGGGACCTAATTAAACTAAAGAGCTTCTGCACAGCAAAATAAACTATCATCAGAGTGAACAGGCAACCTACAGAACGGGAGAAAATTTTGCAATCTATCCATCTGACAAAGGGCTAATATCCAGAATCTGCAAGGAACTTAAATTCACAAGAAAAAAAAAAAAAAAACCCCTCAAAAAGTGGGCAAAGGATATGAACAGACACTTCTCAAAAGAAGACATTTATGCACCCAACAAGCATATGAAAAAAAAAAGCTCATCATCACTGGTCATTAGAGAAATGCAAATCAAAACCTCAATGAGATACCGTCTCATGTCATTTAGAATGGCAATCATTAAAAAGTCAGGAAACAACAGATGCTGGAGAGGATG
>NW_016875039.1:0-1562 GCF_001698545.2 Rhinopithecus bieti
GGTGGGGAAGGGCATCCTGTTGGCTCAGGGGGAAACAGCTGATACAAAAGGTATGCTTATGAGGTTGGCAGATGGTGAGGGGAGGTTAGGCAAAGGATGTTCCTCAGACCTGCCAGCATTGTTTGTCTGGTCTTTGGGAGAACTCCTCTCGGTGGTGGTACATCTGTCCCATTTGGTTTAATTGGCCAATCCTGCCCAGGGCACCCCAATTCAAGCCAAGGAGTAGGCATGGGACTCACTTTCTTAACATGATCAGATTTTTATCTACCTCTCTTTCATGCAAGTAGCCATTTTTTTAGGGAAAGCGAACCTGACCCCTTAGCTCCAGGGATGGGGCCTAATTCGTATAAATCAATCAGAGTAATCCCATTCCTTTAGCCAGAGTGATGAGTTTAACTGTAGGTATGTGACCTAATTCAGACCAGTGAAATTTAAAAGGAGATTTTCTGGGGGCTAATGGAAAGGAAGTTCCTTGCTCTTTTTTGGAAAAGCATTGCCATACTGTCTTGTCTGTACTTCTCTCTATATATAATTTGACTGAACAAAGAAACACACAACCTTTACTGCTCTTGCCAGTTATAATTTTGAGGGAAAACAGCTTTAGATCAAGCTGATAATCTGGACAAAACAATGAAGAGTCAAAAAGAACCCTGGTCTTTAATTACATCATCGAGTGACTGAATCAACCAGTCTTAAAGCAGCCTTCCTCTAGGCTTCCAAGTATGTCTGAGTGTTTTCTTATTGTTTAAGCCAGTCTTAGGTGGTAACAGATGCACACACTCATGGAAGCAGATGATATGTGAATGATGGGAAAGCTATGAGAGTTTTGAATCTGGGTCTGACTCTACAGTCACCACTTAACTAGTATATTTCTCCATAGTAGGCAATCAATAACCCTTGCTGAAGTGTGAATGCAATTTAATTTTCTATCATTTCCCTACAAGACTACAGTTTTTATGAACTTTTTTAGTGCCTGCAGTTATTCTAAACTGTTGAATATAGTAGAATTTACTAAACAATTTCTATAATGTTAGTTATCTAAGTTAATTCTAATTTTCTGCCATTCATTCATTCAACAGTTATTGGGCACCTGCTAATACTGTCATGCACTGTCTGAAGCACTAGCAATATAACCGTGAACAAAATGCAAAAATTCATGTCCTTATGGAACTTCTAATCTAGGTTAGGGAAAGATAAGTACAAGTATAATGCCTATAAATTATGAGAAGTATTTGGTTGGAAAGGGGTACAGAAAGAGGTGTGAGGGGAGCAATATAAATAGGGTGATTAGGGAAGGCTTCACTAAGGTAACACAACCTGAAGGTGGTAAGGGAGCAGGCTGTGAGGCCAGATGGCTGAAGAGTATTATAAGTAGCAGGAATGGCAAGAGCAAAGCATTGACGCAATAATGTGTCTATTATGTTAAGGCAGACTGACTGAAGGGGGAAAATAAGTGATGAGGTCTGACAGATCAAACAAACCCAAACTGTGTAGAGCCTGTAGGTTCTTTAAAGGAACCGGCTTTCACTCTGAGTGAGATGGAGAGCCACCAGAGGGCTTTT
>NW_016875040.1:0-812 GCF_001698545.2 Rhinopithecus bieti
GGGAGGCGAAGGTTTGCAGTGAGGTGAGGTTGCACCATTGCACTCCAGCCTGGGCAACAAGAGCAAAACTCTGTCTCAAAAAAAAAAAAAGTTTCCTTAAATCAGGAGTGTCCAATCTTTTGGATTCCCTGGGCTACATTAAAAGAAGAATTGTCTTGGGCCACACATCAAATATACTAACACTGGCCAGGCACAGTGGCTCACACCTGTAATTCCAGCACTTTGGGAGGTTGAGGAAGGCAGATCATTTGAGGTCAGGAGTTTGGGGCCAGCCTGGCCAGTATGGCGAAACCCTGTCTCTACTAAAAGAAAATACAAAAATTTGCTGGGTGCTGTGGCATCTGCCTGTAGTCCTAGCTACTGGGGAGGCTGAGGCATGAGAATTGCTTGAGCCTGGGAGGTAGAAGTTGTAGTGAGCCGAGATTGCATCACTGTACTCCAGCCTGGGCGACAGCAAGACTATCTCAAAAAACAAAACAAAACAAAACACTAATGATAGCTGATGAGCTTAAAAAAAATCACAAACAAACTCACAATGTTTTAAGAAAGTTTACGAATTTCTGTTGGACTGCATTCAAAGTTGCCCTGGCTGTGGGTTGGACAAGGTTGCTTAAAGTATGTTTAATCTTATAGTGTGTTTAAAACAAAAGCATAACATTAATAATCACTGGACTAGTGTATAAACTGTAAGAGGAAGACCCTTTTCTGCCAGAGTTATGTGGCCTTTTCCCTTTATGTCTGACCTATATTAAACTGTCTAAGGCAGCCTGGGCGACAGAGTGAGAACTTATCTCTACTAAAATTAAAAAAAT
>NW_016875041.1:0-702 GCF_001698545.2 Rhinopithecus bieti
GGAAACAGTGGGATATGAAATGTGGTGCATAGCATGAGGGACAGCAATTCGTTTGTTCAAACTGGTTGCAATATACTATGTATTTATCTTTTGAGTATAATAAGCATTAGCATCGACCACTATGAGTGCAAAAATGTAATCTACGTTAGTCAAGACCTACAAAGACACTATCAGGGCTACTGGTATTGGTACCTTGTAATCCAACTATGTTATGGGCTTTCCTATTTGGCCCTATTATTTGCAGTCTATGTTTCCCTTCTGGCCTAGACTTAGATTTTGGAATTTCTGTTTCTTAGAGAGTACCAGAGAAATAAGTGTAGATTAATCTTATCTCTGCATTACTGCTGCACCTCTACAAGGTCACCACTTCAAGTGAACACATCATAATGTCATGTTTCTAATCACCTCCCAGTCATCTTCGAGAGGATTCTTCAAATGGGAATCAATATGTCTTTCTTTCATAAGGAGTAAAAGTTTCACTCCTTAAACTTTTACTACAATGTGGATGCCAGGATGTGACTCAGTCCATTGAAAGCCCATGTGTCACATACTGACATCTGTTTGAAAGTCCAGTTTTCTGTTGTTCACGTGGCCAGAATACTGATTACTATTTACTACTTATAAATTCAAACAATTGCCTTTATAAAATAATGGTGTAGTGTTTTAATCCATAAGGAAAAAGAGCATGAAGTTCAATCACTG
>NW_016875042.1:0-1002 GCF_001698545.2 Rhinopithecus bieti
CCCGGCTTGTATGTTTAGTAGAGACAGGGTTTCACCACGTAGGCCAGGCTGGTCTCGAACTCCTGACCTCAGGTGATCCGCCTGCCTCAGCTTCCCATAGTGTTGGGATTGCAGGCGTAAACCACCATGCCCTGCCTTCTCTTTCTTTTATAACGACCTTATTCAAATTTTTTACCCATTTCTTTTCTTTCTTTTCTTTTTATTTTTTGAGATGGATTCCCACTCCATTGCTCAGGCTGGAGTGCAATGGTGCAATCACAGCTCACTGCAGCCTCAACCTCCCTGGTTCAAGCAATTCTCCCACCTCAGCCTCCCAAGTAGCTGGGGTACAGGTGCGTGCCACTATGCCCAACTAAATATATAAATATATATATATATATACACACACACACACACACACGCACACATATATGAGATGGGGTTTTGCCATGTTGCCCAGGCTGGATTTTTCCCGTTTTTTCTATCAGTTGGTCTTTTTTTTTGTTTGTTTGAGACCAAGTCTCACTCTGATGCCCAGGCTAGAGTGCAATGGTGTGATCTTGGCTCACTGCAACTTCTGCCTCCGGGGTTCAAGCAATTCTCGTGCCCCTCCCGAGTAGCTGGGACTACAGGCGTGAGCTGTCATGCCTGGCTCATTTTTTTTTTTTTTTTTTTGTATTTTTAGTAGAGACAGATGTTTCACCATGTTCGCCAGGCTGGTCTCAAACTCCTGACCTCAGGTGATCTGCCCGCCTTGGCCTCCCAAAGTTCTGGGATTACAGGCGTGAGCCACCACGCCCGGCTCGTTTTATATTTTGAATACTAATCCTTTGGAGTTTATTTGAAAATATATCCTTTCAGTTTTTGCCTTGTCCTGTCACTCTTTCCATAATGTCTTTTGAAGAAGAGAAGATGTAAATACAGACAAAAATGTAAATTTTAGTATTTACAGCTTGTGAATTTTGTGTATTGTTTAAGAAATCTTTCTCTACCTCCAATGTTAGCAAGATATTCTCCTGCATA
>NW_016875044.1:0-1202 GCF_001698545.2 Rhinopithecus bieti
TGAGCCACTGCGCCCAGCCCATGAAGAAAACACTTTATTAAAAAACATTTTTGGCTGGGTGCAGTGGCTCACGCCTGTAATCCCAGCACTTTGGGAGGCCGAGGCGGATGGATCACAAGGTCAGGAGATGGAGACCATCCTGGCCAACATGGTGAAACCCCGTCTCTACTGAAAATACAAAAAATTAGCTGGGCATGGTGGCACATGCCTGTAGTCCCAGCTACTCAGGAGGCTGAGGCAGGAGAATCGCTTGAACCTGGGAGGCGGAGGTTGCAGTGAGCCAAGATAACACCACTGCACTCCAGCCTAGGCAACAGAGCGAGACTCCGTCTCAAAAAAAATAAAAATTTTTTTTTTCACTAGGTAAGGGTAGAGAAATATTTTTTTAAAGACATTTTTTATAGAAAGCCTAGGTAAATAGCTATATTATTTTTCATGGATAAACTCAATATTGGAAATAAGTCAATTCATCCTATATTAAACTTTGTTTTGTTTTTGTTTTGTTTTGTTTTGAGATGGAGTCTTGCTCTTGTTGCCCAGGCTGGAGTGCAATGGCGCAGTCTTGGCTCACTGCAACTTCTGCCTCCTGGGTTCAAGCTATTCTGCTTCAGCCTCCCAAGTAGCTGGGACTGCAGGTGCCCACTACCATGCCTGGTTAATTTTGTATTTTTAGTAGAGATGGGGTTTCACCATGTTGTTCAGGCTGGTCTCAAATTCCTGACCTCAGGTGATCCACCCACCTCGGCCTCCCAAAGTGCTGGGATTACAGGCGTGAGCCACCGCACCCGGCCCATCCTACATTAATCTTTGAATTCAGTACAATCTCAATCAAAATCCAGCAGGAATTTTTGTTTTTTAGAAATTGATAAGGTGATTCTAAATGTCACACAGAAATGCAAAGGACCTAGAATCGCCTGCCACTGCACTCCAGCCTAGGCAACAGAGCAAACTCTATCTCTAAAACATAAATAAAAAAATAAAATTAAAATATTCCTGAAGAGAATAATAACATTAGAAGACTTATACCACTAGATTTTAAAGACTTACAGGCCGGGCATGGTGGCTCATGCCTGTACTCCTAGCACTTTGGGAGGCCGAGGCAGGTGGATCACCTGAGGCCAGGAGTTCAAGACCAGCCTGGGCCACGTGGTGAAACACTGTCACTACAAAAATACAAAAAAAATGAGGGCCGGGCGCGGTGG
>NW_016875045.1:0-1203 GCF_001698545.2 Rhinopithecus bieti
AAATTAATCAGGGTTAATCAGGTTGAGTACAAATTGAGTGAAGCCTCAATTACGTATTATTTTCTTTCTATTCAATTAACTTTAATTCATCTTGCTCTTCTACCTACTGCTTCCCAAGAAATTGAATATCTAAGGATTCATGTGCAAAATAAGCAATCCTTGGATCGGTATGGTATAACTCGGTCATAAAAATTGCCTTTGATATGTGACTTTTCTTCACCAAGTGGAAGCTAGTACTTACTGAAAATAGCATTAAAGACTAGCATGGACCATTAAGTACATAATTGTCAAACATCATTTTACTTTGTTAATTGAACAATTATATTTTATCAGAATTATGTTTCATAAGATTATTTCAAAAAGTCAAGGTACAGCATTTTCTAGACAATAGCAGCCTAACAATTTATGCTTGTATCTTCAACGTAGTTCTTATTTGGAAAACATCTTTGAAAATATTATTACATTGAATTTAAGGACATACACAAAAATTATACATGCAAGTTCTGTAGATAAATAGAATTTTAGGAAATTGAGGAAAAAAGATAAATAGGAGATAGTTTAAATTATAAAGTACAATTCTCATTGCTCTGACTTGATTTGCTTGATGTATGTGTTTCTCCATTGGTGAGAAAGTCTTGGGATGGGTGAATCATTTAGTTGAAAGCTCGACTACTAGAACAAATGAGAACCAGTATCAGAAGGTGACAAAGGAGAGTTTCTGACGGTGCCGATTTCAGTTGATGAATTACCAAAAGACCCAGCATTGCTGTTGTTTCCATCAAAAGTAGCTGGAAATAAACTAGAAGAAAATGTCACTCGTTGATAGCAGAACTCAAGAGATCTGTCTGTATACTCTGCTTTTTCTACACATGAGTGCAAAATACATGACTAACAACTGGCACTTGTCACAGGCAAAGTTTTGTAAGAGTCATACAATAAAACCACCAGTAACAATAAATAGAAATCCATGGCCAGGTGCGGTGGCTCATGCCTGTAATCCAAGCACTTTGGGAGGCGAAGGCAGGTGGATCACAAGATCAGGAGTTCAAGACTGTCCTGACCAATAGGGTGAAATCCCGTCTCTACTAAAAATACAAAAATTACCCAGGTGTGGTGGCACACACCTGTAGTCCCAGCTACTCAGGAGGCTAAGGTAGGAGAATCGCTTGAACCCAGGAGGTGGAGGTTGCAGTAAACTGAGAT
>NW_016875046.1:0-1634 GCF_001698545.2 Rhinopithecus bieti
ACTCTATGTTCATCAACCCATTAATGAGAATTGCTTTACGCTTATACTGACTTTTATATTTACTCATATAGTTATCTTTCTCAGCTCTTTATTTCCTCATGTGAATTTGAGTTACTACCTAGTATTCTTTCATTTCAGCCTAAATGACTTCCATTAGTATTTCTTATAGAGATGTCTTCAAGCAACAATTTTTTTTTAGTTTTGTTTACCAAGGAATGTCTTAAATATCCTAAGATATTTAATGCCTTATGTTTCTCCTTCAATGTTGAAAGATATTTTGCTACATATAGAATTCTTGATTAATGTCTCATTAGACCCTTAGTAGCCATCTTGATTATCATACCAATGGTCATGGCATCACAGGGGTGGTATACAAGTAACCCTATTTCACTTCATAATTGCCCCAATATGCAGCGGTAATTATCCTGGTGATTTGAATATGCCAGAGAGAAGCACAGTGTGCTTCCTTTAAGTGAAAAGGTAAAAGTCTCTTACATCATAAGAAAATATTATAGCCTGAGGTTACTAAGATTTACAGTAAGGACAAATCCTCTACTCATAAAATTGTGAAGAAGAACAAAGAAATTTGTGCCAGTCAAAAGCTGCAAAGTTACAACTACAGTGCATGATAAGTACTTAGTCGAGATGGAGAAGACATTAAATTTGTAGGTGGAAGACGTGAACAGAAATGTCTTCTGACAGCAAGCAGGTTTAGTACTCTCAGCATTTGTCTTTTTCTTTGTTTTCTTTACTTTTTTTTTTTTTTGAGACGGAGTCTCACTCTGTTACCCAGGCTGGACTGGTGTGATCTCAGCTCACTACAAGCTCTGCCTCCCAGGTTTATGCCATTCTCCTGCTTCAGCCTCCCAAGTAGCTGGGACTACAGGTGCCTGCCACCATGTCCAGCTAATTTTTTGTATTTTTTTTAGTAGAGACGGGGTTTCACCGTGTTAGCCAGGATGGTCTCGATCTCCTGACCTCATAATCCACCCGCCTCGGCCTCCCGAAGTGCTGGGATTACAGGCATGAGCCACCGTTCCTGGCCTTTGTTTACATTTTTGTTAGCATATTGTGTATCTCAACTTATCTATAGCCCAGGTAGCCATTATGTTCAGCAATTGCCTCTGATTGTCTTCAACAGCTATGAACAAAGGCTGGGGGAGCTCTAAGTCAGGCCAAATAAAGATAGTCTTGTGCGTGGGGTCTTCCTGGGACCTCCTAGTCAGGTCACATAATGACGCTTCTCTGGGAATAAGGCTTTGAATGACTCCCAACCCCCTTTTGTTCCTTTCTATGGCTCCTAGGAGCTGGTTTTTCAACAAGATTGTAGCATGTTGGTTTTCAAGGCTACCATGGAGCTGGGAGGATATGATGAGCATAAAGTAAGACCACTACAAAGCTCACTATTCCCACCAAAATTCAGCCTATGTTCTTGAATAAATGCTCCCAAGATTGCAGAAAGCCTCTGGATATTTTCCAGAGTTCTGAAAAAGTTGCTTTTATTTTCCCAGCTGTTTTATGAATAAAGGAATTTTGAAGGTTCCTAGCTTGCCGTTTTACTGACATCACTTCCAAATACATTTTATTTTATTTTGTTGTTGTTGCTGTTGTTTTTTGAGACGGAGTCTGGCTCT
>NW_016875047.1:0-623 GCF_001698545.2 Rhinopithecus bieti
AGATAAAAGCCATCCCTTCTTTTATTTAATTTAACTATACTTTAAGGCTTTAAATACCTGACTGATATGGAAAAAGTCCAAAACTGGGATGCTTGTGTAGACTATTTACTGCAATAAATCATTGTGAAAAATATGGGCAGTCAAGTGCTGGAGATTCTATTTCTGTTTGAACCTTAAGAAATATCAACCATCTTCTCACTGGCTTTTCAGCACATCTGCTTCATTTAAAGCTATGGCAGGGAGGTGTGTAAGATTGAATTGATTGTCTCTTGGAGTTTACTGTGCTTCTTTCGTAACTTTGTTTTTCAGTAAAGGCAATTGCTTCTTGAGCAGTACTGGTTATTCCACACCCACTAATTATCATGCAGCCATTTAGAGTTGAAATGGTAATCAAACCAATGAAAGCCCAAGATTAGCTGCGTTCCTTCTTCATTTCTGGTAGAGAGATTCATCTGAATATCTATAAAGGATTTTGTGGTGCATTCTCTAGCAGATGCAGTAAAACAAATGCAACAGGAACTTTAAAATACAGCTTTGAGTTTTAGGCTGAATTTTAAGTTGAACATATTTCAAATTTTGCAATTTAATTACAGGAGTTAAATGATCTTAAAGGATCATTCTAG
>NW_016875048.1:0-1561 GCF_001698545.2 Rhinopithecus bieti
TTTTAACAATTCAAGAAGTAACCTGAGAATAACCACTTTAAATATATGTATTTGGCAAGATCTGATAAAGCTAAACATGCACCTGTTTATGACTCAGCAATTCAATTCCTCAAGTACACAGCTAACAAAAGTAAGTTTATATAGCCATACAAAGATATGTATGAGAACCTTCACAACAGCTTTATTCACAAGTAACAAAGCTATGCACCATCTGGGCATGGTGGCTCACTCCTGTAATCCCAGCACTTTGGGAGGTCGAGGTGGGAGAATCGCTTGAGGCCAGGAGTTCAAGACACCTTGGGCAATATAGCAAGACCTTGTCTCTACCAAAAAAATGTTTTTTTAAAAGTTAGCCAGGCGTGGTGACATGCGCAGGTAGTCTCAGCTACTTTGGAGGCTGAAGTGGGAGGATCACTTGATCCCAGGAGTTCAAGGTTACAGTGAGCTATGATCACATTGCTGCCCTCCAGTCTGGGCAACGGATCCTTTCTAAAAAGCAAAACAGACCAGGCACGGTGGCTCACGCCTATAATCCCAGCACTTTGGGAGGCGGAGGGGGGTGGATCACAAGATCAGGAGATCAAGGCCAGCCTGGCCAACATGGCGAAACCCTGTGTCTACTAAAAATATAAAAATTAGCTGGATGTGGCGGTGCATGCCTGTAGTCCCAGCTGCTCAGGAGGCTGAGGCAGGAGAATTGCTTGAACCCGGAAGGGAAAGATTGCAGGGAGTCAAAATCATGCCACTGCACTCCAGCCTGGCGTCAGAGAGAAACTCCATTTAAAAAAAAAAAAAAAAAAAAAGCTAAACGAAACAAAACAAATTGTGCACCAGTGGATATGCACAATAACACGATGGATCTGAAGGCATGGTGCTGAACTGAAGAAGCCAGATGCAAAAGTGTACGTACTCTATCCTCCCGTTTATATAAAGTTTAGAAACATGCAAAACTAGTCTATAGTATTAGAGATAAGGATCGTGGCTATCTGTAAGGGGTTGAGTATTGTGGAGAAGGGGTAATAGAACTTTCTGGAGTTTTAGAAGTGTTCTCTCTCTTGATCAGTGATTTATAAAAATTCACTGAGTGCCAGGGGCGGTGGCTTATACCTGTAATCCTAGCACTTTAGGAGGTAAAGGCAGGAGATCACTTGAGGCCAGGAGTTAGAGACCAGCCTGGTCAACATGGCAAAACCTCATCTCTACTGAAAATACAAAAATTAGCTAGATGTGGTGACACGTGCCTGTAGTCCCAGTTACTCGAGAGGCTGAGGCACGAGAATCACTTGAACCCGAGAGGCCGAGGTGGTAGTAAGCTAAGATCACACCACCTCACTCTAGCCTGGGTAACAGAGCGAGACTCCATCTCAAAAAAAAAAAAAAATTCACTGAGTTTTACCCTTAAATACTGTGTATTTTATATACATTGTGCTATAATTACAACCTGGGAGTGAGGGAGAAGTGGTCAAAGGATACAAAATGTCATTTAGACCTGAGGAATAAGTTCAGAAGAACTAAGGTACAACATGGTGACTATCGTTAATAACAATGTATTGTATGCTTT
>NW_016875049.1:0-622 GCF_001698545.2 Rhinopithecus bieti
CATTGATTTGAGATGCATTCATACAATTCCACTGTTCCCTTGAATTATAAATGAAGAGAAATGCTGAGGGCTGGGGTGGGGGTGATAAAGAAATTATACCATGGATCAACTATAAATACTCTTAAGCTTGGTACAAAAGTAATTGCAGTTTTTGCCATTGAACATAAACAGTTAAACCGCAATTCATTTTGCACCAACCTAATAGTAATCTCAACATGCATTACTGAACTGCTAGAAATTAATAGAAAATTCTTCTACATCTTGTCCAAAATTTAAGTGGAAGCCATACTGATTGCTTAAGTGTGCTTAGAGAACTGCTAATTTAAATAGCATCTACCCTCGAGTTTTATACAGATGACCCAGGGTACCTTATCAGCACATTTGCCAATCACCATAAATTAACCAGAATACCAGGTACCAGAACAAATTAAAAGAGACAACTTTAATAACTTAAGGATCCATTAGTATGTCTAATTTTGATGACATATCATTATATGAGAAGTAAAATGAGCTGCTTTGTTTAAGATTACATTTGTACCTCTGAAATCTGTAAGCACTAGCTCCAGTTTCCACACTGAAATCATTTTAAAAGTTCTAAAAATCAGTGAGACGATTTGATTTG
>NW_016875050.1:0-518 GCF_001698545.2 Rhinopithecus bieti
AGTTATTAGGCCAGTAAAGGTGGCCAGTTAAGACACAGTAGTGTCTTAGACCAGCTGGTAGTTGTGATAAAAGTATACTCTACTATCTTAGCCAATTAGGTAATTTAAAACCACTTCTCTGTTTAGTTTTAGCTCCTTTTTTTTTCTCCTTTTGACAGTAAAATGCTTTTCCTTTGGAAATAGACGTCTTTGATTTGTGCCTACAGTTACTGTTATACAACTTGCATCTAGGAAATACTATTTATCCCATAAACCATCAACAATTACCATACAAAACAAGAAATATTAACAATACAGAGATAATAGCGTGCCCTGATTTCTGTCTTACATAAAATCCTCTCCAGTTTGCCTAAGGTATAATGTCTTGCTTTCTCAAACTCTTATTTATGTGAACTGGTGCAATATACTTTTCATTTATGATCTCTACTTCATAGTTTTATAAAACAGCAATAGTTGCATGAGGCTGACATACCTCTAAAAGGTAGTAGGTGAGATAGGGTATAAAAAATCAGTTTGTG
>NW_016875051.1:0-1201 GCF_001698545.2 Rhinopithecus bieti
TAAGAAAACATTGGGGAAACTCTCTAGGCCATTAGTCTGGGCAAAATTTTCTTGAACAATATCCTACAAACACAGGTAACCAAACAAAAATGGACAAATGGGATCACATCAAGTTAAAAAGCTTTTGCATAACAAAGGAAACAATCAACAAAGTGAACAAACAATCCAAAGAATGGGAGAAAGTATTTGCAAACTATCCATCTAACAAGGGATTAATAACCAGAATATGTAAGGCAGTCAAACAACTCTACAGAAAATCTAATAATCCAATCAAAAACGGGCAAAAACTGTGGATACACATTTCTCAAAAGAAGACATACAAATTGCAAAGAGGCATACGAAAAAGCATTCTACATCACTGATCATCAGAGAAATGCAAATCAAAACTACCATGAGATATCATCTCACCTCAGTTAAAGTGGCTTATATCCAAAAGACAGGCAATAACAAATGTTGGCAGTGATGTAGAGAAAAGGAAACCCTCGTACACAGTTGGCGGGAACGTGAAATAGGACAACCACTACGAAGAACAGTTGGGAGGTTCCTTAAAAAACTAAAAATTGAGCTACCATATGATCCAGCAATCCAGCTGCTTGGGTATATACCAGAAAGAAAGCAAATCAGCATATCAAAGGGATACCTGCATTCCCATGTTTATTACAGCACTGTTCCCAAGAGCCAAGATTTGGATGCAACCTAAGCATCCATCAAGAGATGAATGGATAAAGAAAACGTGGTATTTACACAAAATGGAGTACTATTCAGCCATAAAAAAGAATGAGATCCTGTCATTTGCAACAACATGGATGGAACTAGAGGTTATTATGCTAAGTGAAATAAGCCAGGCACAGAAAGACCAACATTGCATATTCTCACTTATTTGTGGGATCTAAAAATCAAAACAATTAAACTCATGGAGATACAGAGTAGAAGGATGGTTACCAGAGGCTGAAAAGAGTAAAGATGCGCTAACGTTTAATGGGAACAAAAAGAAATAGTTGGAAAGCATGAATAAGACCTAGTATTTGACCAGGTGCAGTGGCTCACACCTGTAATCCCAGCACTTTGGGAGATCACGGCAGGCAGACCACGAGGTCAGGAGTTCGAGACCAGCCTGGCCAACATGGTGAAACCTCGTCTCTACTAAAATACAAAATTAGCTGGGCGTGGTGGTGGGCACCTGTAATCCCAGCTACTCGGC
>NW_016875052.1:0-704 GCF_001698545.2 Rhinopithecus bieti
CTAGCTTTGAATAACTTATTATTTTAAATAATCAGTAACTAAAACCAAGCAATCTATCACACAGAGAGGGGAAAAGGTAATATTCTGAGTTATAAATTTTTTACCCTGTCTCATAAAAATAGACACATAAAAGTTTAACTTACATTTTTCCTGGATTTAAATTTATAGATAAATTTGCTTTTCAGTGAAATATCCTCAATAGCAATTTTACCAAGGAGGCCTTCTTCTGAAGGCCACCTCTAAAATAATTAGAGAATAAATGTCAACGGCATGATATTAAGATGTTGTTCGCCTGGGCGCAGTGGCTCATGTCCATAATCCCAGTACTTTGGGAGGCTGAGGCGGGCAGATCACGAGGTCAGGAGTTTGAGACCAGCCTGGCTAACATGGTGAAACCTCGTCTCTACTAAAGATACAAAAAATTAGCTGGGTGTGGTGCCGTGCACCTGTAATCCCAGCTACTCAGGAGGCTAAGGCCGGAGGATCACTTGCACCCAGGAGGCAGAGGTTGCAGTGAGCCAAGATTGCGCCATTGCACTCCAGCCTGGGCGACAGGGCGAGACTCCAAGAAGGAAAGGAAAGGAAAGGAAAAAGAAGAGAAGAGAAGAAGGAAGGGGGGGGGAGAGAGAGAGAGAGAGAGAGAGAGAGAGAGAGAGAGAGAGAAAGAGAGAGAGAAAGAGACGGAAGGAAGGAAGGAAGGAAGG
>NW_016875053.1:0-706 GCF_001698545.2 Rhinopithecus bieti
CACCTTGCAGATTCCACGAAAAGAGTGTTAGCCAACTGTTTCCTGAGGACTACGTTGTAACTCTGTGAGACGTATTCACAGATCACAAGGAAGGTTCTCAGAAAGCTTCTTTGTCGTTTTGAACTGATGATATTTCCTTCATCAGCGTAGGCCTCAATGCGATCCAAAGTAGCCTTTCTCAGGTTCCTCAAAGAAAGTGTTAATAGCCTGCTCCATGAAAAATAAGTGTAACTCTGTGAGATGAATTCACACATCACCAAGAAGTTTCTAAGAAAGCTTCTTTCTAGTTTTCATCTGAGGATATTTACTTTTTCACTGTAAGCTTCATTGCGCTAAGAAGTATCCCATTGTAGATTTCAAGAAAACTGTGTTAGCAAGCTGATCACTGAAGAGAATCGTGTACCTCTGTGAGTTGCATTCACACACCACAATGCAGTTTTTAAAAAGGCTTCTTTCCAGTTGCTGTCGGAGGATATTTCCTTTTTCACCATATCCCTCAAGGAGCTGCCAAATATCACTTTGCAGAATCCACGACAACCGGGTTAACAAACTGTTCCAAGAAGGGAAGGGTGGAACTCTGTGTGATGAAGTCCCACGTCAGGAAGTAATCTCTCCAAAAGCTTCTCTCTAGTTACTATCGGAGGATATTTCCATTTTCACCATTGGCCCCAATTGACTCCCAAAGATCCCTTTGCAGATTCCACGA
>NW_016875054.1:0-4336 GCF_001698545.2 Rhinopithecus bieti
TATCCATTGTGCCTGGAGCTGAGGCATTAGATCAGGTAGCAGAAGTCTTTATGGACTAAACCCAACAACTTGGATTAAGTTTATTGGGGGCTCCACTGTAGTAAATTTTGGAATTATGTTTCTCTGTTTAATCGGCTTGTTTTTGTGTGCAGGACCAGTCAAAGAATCCTGTGTCAAAACCATGAGAAAGAACAAGCCTTCATCACCATGGCACATTTATATAAAAGGAAAAGGAGAGATGTTGCGCGAAGTCAGGGACCCCAAATGGAAGGACCAGCTGGAGCCGTGGCAGAGGAAAATAAATTGTGAAGATTTCATTTTAATATGGACATTTATCAGTTCCCAAATAATACTTTTATAATGTCTTATGCCCGTCTTTAATCTCTTAATCCTGTTATCATCATAAGCTGAGGATGTATGTCACCTCAGGACCACTATGATAATTGTGTTACCTGTACAAATTGATTGTAAAACATGCGTGTTTGAACAATATGAAATCAGTGTACCTTGAAAAGAACAGAATAACAGCGATATTTATAGAACAAGGAAAACAAACATAAGGTCTGACTGCCTGCTGGGTCGGGCAAAACGAGCCATATTTTACTTCTTGAAGAGAGCCTATAAAGGGACATGAAAACAGGAAAGATATCGCTAAATTCTTTTCCTAGCAAGGAATATTAATATTAATACTCTGGGAAAGGAATGCATTCCTGGGGGGAGGTCTATGAACGACCACTCAGAATGTCTGTCCTATGTGGTTGAGATAAGGACTGAGATATGCCCTGGTCTCCTGCACTACCCTCAGGCTTACTAGGGTAGGGAAAACTCCACCCTGGTAAATTTGTGGTCAGACTGGTTCTCTGCTCTTGAACCCTGTTTTCTGTTATTTAAGATGTTTATCAAGACGATATGTGCACCACTGAACATAGACCCTTATCAGTAGTTCTGCTTTTGCCCTGTGCCTTGTGATCTTTGTTGGATCCTTACTAGTAGTTCTGCTTTTGCCTTTTGAAGCATGTGATCTTTGTACTACTCCCTGTTCTTACACCTCCTCCCCTTTTGAAACCCTTAATAAAACTTCCTGGTCTGAGACTCAGGCGGGCATCACGGTCCTACTGATATGTGATGTCACCCCTGGCAGCCCAGCTGTAAAATTCCTCTCTTTGTACTATCTCTATTTCTCAGCCGGCTAACGCTTACAGAAAAAAGAAAGAACCTACGTTGAAATATTGGGGTGGATTCCCCAGATACCTAGGGCATTACTGTACACTACTATAGACTTTATAAACACTGTACAGATAGGCTACACTAAATTATAAAACTAATTTTCTTTCTTCAATAATAAATTAACCTCAGCTTACTCTGTTACCCAGGCAGCCCTGATGAATTAGCTGGGAAAGTTCTTTTTTCTTATTGTTTTCTTTAGTCTCTTTATTTATAAACACAACTGCTTAAAGAAATAAGATGGCCTGGGGTGGTAGCAGAGTTTCTTGATCCCTGACCAGATACCAGAGAAAGATTAAGATCTCCCAAACTGGCACAAACTGGAACAGATGACCCCTAGTTACCTTTAGGTCATTAACATTTCACCATAATGCTAAAATTCCCTCCTGTAAAAGAAAATATCCATCACTTTGTGACATGGATTGTATGAAGACATATGCATGAATTGAGCCTGTGTGTCTGGAGGCTGCATGCCTACTTAGTCCTTAAAAAACCCATGCCTCTACTGATTGGGAAAAGTGGCATTGAGAGTGAGAGCCCCTCCTCCATTGCTGGCCAGGAAAAAAACCTGCCTGCCTCTTTTCTAACTGGGTGCTATTTTGGTTGATATAAAATAGGAGAAGAACTCAGTTTACTGGTGATGTAACCTTTTTACTTTAGCAACTTTTTAATTTTTTTAACTTTTTAACTCTTCTGTAATAACTTTTAGCTTAAAACAAACACATTGTACAGCTATACAAAATATTTTCTTTCTTTATATTCTTATTCTAAAGCTTTTCTTTTCTTTTTTTCTTTTCACTTTTAAATCTTTGTTAACCACAAAGACACAAGCACACATATCAGCCTAGGCCTGCACAGGGTCAGGATCATTGATATCACTGCCTTCCCCTCTGCCTCTTGTCCCCTGGAAGGTCTGAAGGGGTAGTAATGGGCATGGAGCTGTCACCTCCTATTATTACAGTGCCTTCCTCTGAAAACGTCCTGAAAGACCTGTCCGAGACTGTTTTACAGTTAACCTTTTTTTCATAGTAAAGGAGTACATTTTAATATAATAAAAAAAAATGAGGAGTACACTTTAAAATAACAATAAAACTATAGTGTAGGCCAGCCGTGGTGGCTCACACTTGTAATCCCAGCACTTTGGGAAGCCAAGGCCGGCAGGTCAGGAGTTTGAGACCAGCCTGGCCAACATGGTGAAACCCCATTTCTACTAAAACACAAAATTAGCTGGGTATGGTGGCAGGCACCTGTAATCCCAGCTACTTGGGAGGCTGGGGTAGGAGAATTGCTTGAACCCAGGAGGCAGAGTTTGCAGTGAGCCGAGATCGTGCCACTGCACTCTGGCCTGGGTGACAGAGCAAGACTCTGTCTCCAAAAAAAAAAAAAAATAGTATAGTGTAGTAAATAAATAAGCCAGTAACCATAATTTATTATTATTAGGTGTTATATACTACACCTAATTGTATGTGCTATACTTTTATACCACTGGCAGTGTAGTAGGTTCATTACACCAGCATCACCACAGACACGTGAATAATGCATTACTCTATGACATTTTCATGGCCACAGCATCGCTAGGCAATAGGAAAGTTTCAGTTCCATTATAATCTTATGGGACCACTGTTGTATATGCGGTCTGTCATTGACTGAAACATCATTATGCAACCCATGACTATATTTAAGAAATAAAACTGTCAGGTGCAGTGGCTCATGCCTGTAATCCCAGCACTTTGGGAGGCCAAGGTGGGTGGATCACCTGAGGTCAGGAGTTCAAGACCACCCTGGCTAACATGGTGAAACCCCATCTCTACAAAATACAAAATTAGCCAGGCAAGATGGCAGGTGCCTGTAATCCCAGCTACTTGGGAGGCTGAGGCAGGAGAATCACTTGAACCCAGGAGATGGAGGCTGCAGTGAGCCAAGACTACGCCATTGCACTCCAGCCTGGGTGACAGAGCAAGACTCCATCTCAAGGAAAAAAAATTAAATTAAATTAAACAAATTTCTCTTTTGGTGAACATCTTATAAAATATTTGAGCCAGTTGTGTAAAATAAAACCTAAAAGTGTATTCTGTTGGAAAACAAAATTTCAACAAATGTAATTTAAAATCTATTTGGCTTTTATTAGCTATTCATAAATTGGGCAGCATCCCATCTAAAATAAAGAGAGCTTCCTTGGGCATAGCACAACCATTGGTTTTGTAAGGTAGCTTGAGCAGGAACAATGAAACAGATTAATACCAAAAAAAGTGACTTGGTTAACATCAGGTTACTTTGCTTGTAAGAATTAAAGCAGAAGAAACGTTCCTAGCATGCTCAGGTTGACTGGGCCCTTTCCAATTGGTTGCTGTGAATCTCTTGTTTTAGGAAAAGTTGGTCTATTTAGGGATTTTCTGCTTCCTTTAAGTTTTGATTGTGTGTCACTTTACATAGGTGACTCCATTTTGGTTTGGTCTGTTGGGGCCTAGTGCAGGAGTTCAGTCAAAACAATGGTCTCCCATAAGTTTTATTTAATGACTCATGTGAAATGTAAATTTTAACAATTACTTGTTAGTATGTCGACAACATTAGGGATTAACCCAAAGGAGTCTAATCCTCACCATCTTTGACATTTCATGTGGTTTGAAGGGAAGAGACAAGAGGCAGCTCATCCTGGTAGGCTCCCTCTCTATTCTGTCCTCAAGCTCTCCACTTAGCACTCCTAAGTCCTGGTTGCTGATGCATGCTGGTTCCTCTTCTTCTGGTGCTGATAGTTGACCTTGAAGACATTAAAGAAATGGATTAGGAAATAGATTGCAAAAAATTCACAGAATAAGTCATTAGGCTTGTTTTGACTTGAAGTCTTCTAGGTTTTATTTGTTTTGGAAAATAAGCCTTCCATCTATTTGCATTTCTACTTCAAGATTGGAAGCAAAGTCTCAGCCATCAACAGAATTTTCCCTGCCTGTTCACTGTCTTTTATATGGTGAATAAATGGCTAAATGAATGAAAATTACAAATTGTTATATAATAATTTTAAATACATCATCACAAGTTATTATTACAATTCCATGTAATAAACCATTCTATAATGGGGTTACATTTTATTTAGTAAGAGAATAGAATTTGAATC
>NW_016875055.1:0-2281 GCF_001698545.2 Rhinopithecus bieti
TCCTCGTGTAAAAGTATTTCTTTTTAGAACAGAGTCATGAAGAACTAAATCTTACTACCCTATGGTCATAGGGAGGAAATGTGAGAGGGGCAAGCATGCAAAACAAAAGAGGAATTCTTAATCTTAAGACTCAGTCTACACATTTTTATTTTGAACAGGCCTCAAATATTTTCTTCATATAATAAAATGAAGAAACACCAAATAACAGTCATAGTTGGAATAAAACTACATTGTTGTAAACATCTGCTATAAAAATTTATATACTGTCTCAGAGAGAACACCGCATATTGGGAAGGGCAAAGGGCAGAATTGGAACTATAAAAGGACTGGCTTCAAGTTCTGGCATCATCACTTACAACAGGGGTTTGAACCAAATGTTTGACTCAGTTTTGGAGTTTCAAATTTTTTCCTCTCTGATAAGGTAGTAATAATATTTTCTTAGGTCAATTTTTATGAGGACTAAATGAAAATAAATAATGTATATTTAAAGGATTTACACAGCTCCTAGAATATTTTATCCTTATTACTTTGCTCCCTGTAAAACAACTGTAAAATAAAAAAAAAAAAAGTTAACTGATGAAGAAAACAGGACATTGCTCTACTTATCAAACCAAATAAAGACAGGAACTGAAAGAAACTACTGCAGAAATACCACTAAGAAATGTGAATATAAGACTTTCAGATCGTAGAGACTTTAGTTAACCTGATTAAGATAAAGGAACCTTAGTTGGCCTAAGGGAAACTCCCAGTGATGAAATTGTGAGGACACAGAGATTTGTGCTGAACGTCTCTCAGAGAATGGAACTTGAAGGCATATTCAAGGGATTGACAGTATTATAATTGATTCTGACAAAGACTTCAATATAAACACAGCAGAGAAAAAAAAAATTAGACCATTAGCATACATGTCGTATTATTGTTGTGTATTTGCACATTCTGTCGTGTTGAAAGAAGATTTGTTTAGTACATATATCATTCTCATATGTCATTTATTAATTTTTATGTTTAAATATTATTTATAATTTGTAAATGCTTCTAAACCAGCAGTCTCCTGGCATTCATTTAAATTTTCCTATGAAATAATTGTCATTTTGCATTCAATTACCCAAGAGTCTCAGCTGTACTGTCATAAGTAATACTCTTGAATTATAATCTACTATAGGCCATATTACAAAAGAGGTGTGTGGAAATTTTTCTTTTCTACTTGAGAATTGTCACACATCTCCAGCGCTATGTAAAATGAAGTGATTGCTACAAATAGGACTCTTCAAGTCCAAATGTGCTTGATGTGCCCCAATTCTTAGCTCTCCCTTGCAATAACAGGGTTAATGTTTTGGAAAAATATGTTTTAAAAGAAAACTGCAAAACTTGCTGCTACATCAAAATCAACTTGGCTACTATTAAAATTATATTTAACAGAGTTGCCATATCCAAGCTTCTATTTTTCAGTTGGCTATATACACAGATGTGGATCTAAAGGAGGAAGTGCGTGACTTCCATCTTGTCTTGATAATTTTATGTTGATTACAAATTATATAGATGGAAGAAATGTGAAATAAAGTGTAATGAAGGCCAAGAAAAGAAGGGGATAGCATAGTTCAATGACTGAGAAAACCAATTTTGGAAGCAGAAAGACATGTTGAACACAGAGTTCCTCAACTTATTAGTGTGTGACCTTTGGCAATTTATTTAACTTCTCTAAGTTTATTTCCTGATCCTAAAAAGATTACTAATACTCCTACAGCATTGGATCATTACGTAAACTAAGTAAGAAAGTAGCTCTAACGTTCTTGTCAGTGTCTTGAACATCATAAGCATTCAAGTATTATTAGTTGCTGTGATTATTATTATCATTATTAAGAAAAGAAATAAAATAATTGATCTGTGATGGCCAATACTCACTGTTGGCTAATTTCAACTCACAGTTTTCCTCTGTCCCAGTCCTTACCTACGGATGAGGAGTGTCCTCATGGAGTGGGAAAAGTTGGGGAAATGTTTTCCCCATTGTGCTAGAAGATAGAGCTTTAGAATGAGCTAAACAGACCAGAGGAGTTAACCAACTCCTTCTTAAAACAATCCTCCCCAAAGGATGTCTAAGTGAATAATACAGATTCATGCCAAGCCTTATTGGGAAGACTGAATACCATTTCTCTGATTTTTGCTAATGGTCTATAGGTCACTTGCTCCTGCTTCTTTTGTGGACCAGCCTTTTCTTGACACAGAATGTGAAATGTGAACTGTGTCAGGACACAGGTGATTAAAGTTTCTTTTACCAAAGTTC
>NW_016875056.1:0-706 GCF_001698545.2 Rhinopithecus bieti
ATTTTATATAATATACAATAGATAATATATATTATAAAATATATAATATATAATTATATATTATAATAGAAGTGAAAAGAAAAAAAGGAGAGAGAGAGACCACACAGATAGTAACCGCAGGACACAGCTACCACCACTAGGGTGGGAAGAGGTTGGAATTGTTAAACCTTGACAAACTGGGGTAGGGTCCTGTGGAACTCAGGGCTGGATCTCTGAAACAAGGCTCAGCTTGTTCTTCTGAGGGGAAATGAGGAGACTTATTCTGAAAATATAGGAAAAACTTGAACCAGAACCAACTGCCACTGTAGGAACAAACTGCCACTGTCAGGGTAAGAAATGTTGCTGGTTTTCACAGAAAATAGACTGTTTTTTCTTTCTCTTCTCACATTTAGATTTCCTTCAAGTGCTCTTTTATGAGTCTAAAGGAGCATGCTAGAGAAGTAGAAATGTGTTTTACAGCACCCCAGCCCTAGACTCACCTCATGCATCAGAGTAGAGAAAGGATGTTTTGAAGCTGAGGGAAAAGAGCTTAAAAAACAAGCCAAATGACATATACACCATGGAATACTATGCAGCCATAAAAAAGGATGAGTTCGTGTCCTTTGTAGGGACATGTATGCAGCTGGAAACCATCAGTCTCAGCAAACTGTCTCAAGAACAGAAAACCAAACACCGCATGTTCTCACTCATAGGTGGGAATTGAACA
>NW_016875057.1:0-348 GCF_001698545.2 Rhinopithecus bieti
TTCTCAGTATAATTTTCATAAGGCTTCTACCCACTCCAGTTGTAAGGAATAGTAGTACTGAGGGAGCTCCAACAGAATGTCTTAGAGGGATGCTTCTCAAAGACAAAGGGTCTTTAAGTTTAACTCTTGACCCCTCTTCTCCTTACCTAAAGCTTGGGGAAGAAAATAAATATTTAATTTTTTACTATTCAGAGCTTTGGGCACATTGTAATATTTAATATTCTATAGTTTCATTTTCTGAACCTTTGGCTTATTTTTCTCAACTTACATTTAAAAATGTATGAATGCACCCTCTTCAGTAGTACCACATGAAAATATAAACCTTTTCTTCCATATCTTCTACACAGG
>NW_016875059.1:0-2285 GCF_001698545.2 Rhinopithecus bieti
TGAAGGAGAATTATTAGTCATAGGAGCAGGAGAGATTACCTTAAGAGAGTGTGTAGAATGAGAAGAGACCTAAACAGATTCCCAAGAAGCACAAACATTTAGGGGGCAGCCAGAGGAAGAGGGCTATGCAAAGAGAAGAAAGAAGAGATGAAGAAAGAAACCCAGATAGGGTGGTTATCACAGAAGCCAAGCAAAATAGATTTTCCAAAAGCAAGTGGTCAGAGGCTGCAGAGAGGTATGGTAAGATATAGATTAAAAATGTCCACAGGGTTTACCAGCAATGAGGCTGCCTGTGACCTTGATAAGAGCATCTCCAGAGGAGTGCTCAAAGGTGAGGAAGAGGAGATCAAGGTAGAGACAACTCTCAAGAGGTTTGGTTGTGAATAGGGAGAAAGAACTAAGGCAGTAGACAGAAGGGGACCTTAGGTCAATAAAATTTTCTTGTTGATTTGTTTATTTTTAAAGGCTTGAATGACTTAACCACATTTTGATGCTGCTGATACGAAGCTAGTAGAAACAGACAGAAAGCACTTGTCATAGGTGAATGAATAGAAGATGAAGAAAATGGGGATCAGAGAGATGAGGAAATTAACTTTAGAAGGGAGGAGAGATGCTGCTCTACTATCACAGGAGGAAAGGAATAAATGATAGGGGAAACACAGGTGGCTTAGTCAAAACATTTATTTCTCAAAGATCTGGAGGCTGGAAAGTCTAGAATCAAGGCTGACAGATTTGATGTCTGGTGAGGGCTCACTTTCTGGTTGGCAAATGACCATCTTCTCATTATGTCCTCATATGGCCAGTCCTTGGTGTGCACATGTGGAGAGAAAGAAAGATCTCATGTCTCTTCCCCTTCTTATAAAGGGACTATTCTCATCATGGGGGCTCCACCCTTATGACATCATCTAAATCTAATTAATTCCTAAAGGCCCCACCTTTAAATACCATCACATTGGGGATAGGGGCTTCAAAATATAAACTTTAGGGGCACAAAATATTCAGCCCCTAGTGTAGGGAAGGAAAATATCTTTTCTTCCCTATCATAGGTTAATGGCCTCATAACAAAAGACAGATTGACCACAGAAAAGCATACATGTGCATTTAATATACATTTTATGTGACACAGGAGCTTTCCTAAGGAAATGAAGACCTGAAGGAACCATTAAACCTGTGTATTTTTTAGAAACGTGTGGATTTTTATGCTAGATTTGATGAAGGAGTGGATAATCATAGAGAAACAGAACTGAACAAAGTGGGTATAATCTAATGGTAATAAACTGGGGGATACTTAGCAAGGCTTGTTGGTTCAGATTCTTCTCTGCGACCCTCCATCTTCAGAGTTAAGAATATTCCTTCCCATGGGAGTAGGTAGCTGAAGTGGTATGGAAGTAAAGACCTCTGAAGTTTAAGAGGTCAAAGAACTGAGAGGTCAGAGTGGTGTTCTGCCTGTCCATGTCAATTATGACACCCCTAGGGGAATGGCAGGATTTAGGATGAAAAAGAATTCTCTAATCCTGATACCAAAGCCTCTGCTGAATGAAGTGGAGAAGGTTGTGAGCATCAGGCAGCAGACTAAAGCAACACTTTTCTCACCTTCCAGAATGGTTTCTCATAGACAAGAATAATAGCCTATTTATTGAGCTCTCCTGATGTGCCAGGCACCCTTTTCTAAGCACTTTACATATGTTGTCTCACTTCATCCTCACAACAACCTTTTAAGGTAGGCCCTGGTATTATCTCCCCCATTTTACAGATAAGAGAAGTAAAGCACAGAGATATGAAATAGCTTTTCTAGGATTACCCAGCTAGTACATGGCAGAGCCAGGACTTGAACTTAAGCAGTCTGGCTCCAGAGTCTGTGCAGATGATCATCATGTACTACACATGTGCAATGTATACCACATACACTATCTCATTCAACCATGACAAGAACACTACCCGATAGGTACTATTATTTCCCCCACATTCCAAATGAGGAAAATGAAGCTTCAGATTAGAAAATGACTCCATCATACTACTTCCAATGACATATTTTCTATAGAAAAATTAGCCTTGATTTTCCCATTTTAATTTATATTACTTATTCCAGGAACATAACATTCATCTAATTCAAGTAGTTAGATACGTACATCTATACTGTAGATACTTCTTTTTTGTTTTTTAGATATTTCTTTTTTTATTATTATACTTTATGTTCTATATTTCTAATTTGCCTTTCAAGTGGTGCTCTTTTAAGTGGCTGATCAGTAAAGAAAATTACATTACCTGATTAAGAGAGCAAAAGA
>NW_016875060.1:0-811 GCF_001698545.2 Rhinopithecus bieti
TTTTTTTCTTTTGAGACGGAGTCTCGCTCTGTCACCCAAGCTGGAGTGCAGTGGCCAGATCTCAGCTCACTGCAAGCTCCGCCTCCCGGGTTCATGCCATTCCCCTGCCTCAGCCTCCCGAGTAGCTGGGACTACAGGCGCCCGCCACCTCGCCCGGCTAGTTTTTTGTATTTTTTTGGAGAGAGGGGGTTTCACCGTGTTAGCCAGGATGGTCTCGATCTCCTGACCTTGTGATCCGCCCGCCTCGGCCTCCCAAAGTGCTGGGATTACAGGCTTGAGCCACCGCGCCCGGCCTAGGTTACATGTTTATGGAAGCCTAATTTGCATGGGAATTGGTTGAAGTTAGAGATCAATTTAATGTGGTAGGATGACTTCTGAAATTCAATGTCCAAGTTCTTGATGGAAAGAATATCCCAAGGCATTGTAGGTAATGGAGTTAAAGCAGACATACTCAGGAAAGGCCACTTTTCCTGTCCAGAGGGATGTCACTGCTAGGCGATAGAGAGAAGGTGCATTTTGCTCGGCAGCCATGTTGCTAATCTTATTTGCATGCTGTGAGTGTTTTGCATGTCTGTATCCCAAATGTGGCTGAACTGAAAATATGTTAGGGAAACAGAATTCATGAAAGGAAATTGGGTAAGACTAGTTTGGATGGCAAAGAAAAGAGATTTGATGAAACTTACCTCCTTTTCATTTATAATTATGGCTTTTGAAAAATCTGTCAGATTACATTTGAATAATTTCAGTAGGCATTAATCACAAAATAGTCCAAAAGACAGAATTTGTAGTGGTATAATTATTTTCACTATTT
>NW_016875061.1:0-347 GCF_001698545.2 Rhinopithecus bieti
TTTTCCCCATAGGCCTCAATGGAATCCCAAATGTCCCTTCACAGATTCTACAAAAAAAGTGCTTCCAACTTGATGAATCAAAAGCAAGGTTTAACTCTGTGAGATGAATCCATACATCACCACGAAGTTTCACAGATAGCTTCTTTCTATTTTTTATCTAAGGATATTCGGTTTTCCCCTTAGGCCTCAATGGGTTCTTAAATGTCCCTTCACAGACTCTACAAAAAGAGGGTTCCCAACCTGCTGAATCAATAGAAAGTTTGTTTCCATAGGCCTCAATTGGCTCCCAAATGTCTCTTGGTAGATTCTACAAAAATAGTGTTTCCAACTGGCTGAATCAAAAGAAA
>NW_016875062.1:0-347 GCF_001698545.2 Rhinopithecus bieti
AGTTACACCATTGTTTGCATGAAACAGTTTGGTAGCACCATTTTTGTGGAGTCTGAGAAGGGATATTTTGCATCACATTGAAGCCTACGGTGACAAAGGAAATATCCTGAGATAAAACTAGAAAAAACTTTCTGAGAAACTTCTTTGTGATGTATATATTCATCTCTTAGAGTAACACCTTTCTTTTCATGGAGCAGTTTGCTAACACTGTTTTCATGGAATAAACAAAGTGATATTTGGGAACAAGGTGAGGCCTATGTTGAAAAAGGAAATATCCTCAGAGAAAAACTAGAAAGAAGTTTTCTGAGAAACTGCTTTGTGATGTGTGAATTCATACAATACAGTTA
>NW_016875063.1:0-346 GCF_001698545.2 Rhinopithecus bieti
TGAGTAGCTGGGAATATAGGTGCCCGCCACCATCGCCTGGATAGTTTTGTGCTGTGTAGCAATGGAATCTAACTCCGTGTCCCAGGCTTGAGTACAGTGGTGTGATCTCAGCTTACTGCAACCTCCACCCTCCGAGTTCTAACAATCCTCTGCTCTGAGCCTCCTGAAGAACTGCAATTACAGGCGCCCAGGGCAATGCTCGGCTCATTTTTTCATATTTTAGTAGAAACAGGGTTTCTCCAAATTGGTCAGACTGGTCTTGGACTCCTGACCTCAAGTGATTCACCCTCCTTGGCCTCCAAAGTACAGGGATTGCAGATGTGAGCCCCCGGGCCCGGCCTTTTCT
>NW_016875064.1:0-348 GCF_001698545.2 Rhinopithecus bieti
GAATGGTCTTGATCTCCTCACCTCGTAATCCACCGGCCTCGGCCTCCCAAAGTGCTGGGATTACAGGCGTGAGCCACCGCGCCCGGCCCTCTTTGTTTTATTATAAGATTAACTGGCAGGGCGCGGTGGCTCACACCTGTAATCCCAGCACTCTGGGAGGCTGAGGCAGGTGAATCACTTGAGGTCAGGCGTTTGAGGCCAGCCTGGCCAACATGGTGAGACCCTATCTCTACTAAAATTACAAAAATTAACTGGGTGTGGTGGTGGGCACTCATAATCCCAGCTACTCAGGAAGCTGAGGCAGGAGAATTGCTTGAACCTGGGTGGCGGAAGCTGCAATGAGCAAAG
>NW_016875065.1:0-1602 GCF_001698545.2 Rhinopithecus bieti
TACTGAGTAAATACCTTTAGCAAATAGGCAATAAATTAAGTGAAGGCAGCTTTTCTCTTTGAATATACCTTCCTCATACAAATCTCCATCTAAACACCTAAAGATTATTTGATAATATTTATTTCAAGATATTTCCTATATTTATATATGTATTGTGTATATATATAACATATGTGTGTATATATATATATAACATATATATTACAAACGATGGAAATGTCTAAGATTTGCTGTTTTTTTCTCACAGAAGAGTTTTCCTCAGCTTTCTGACAATGTAGATTTCAAACTTTATAGATGTATTTATAGAATCATTTTCAACAAACATTTGTTAAACACCTACTCTATATGGGTGGATATGCTAGTGTATGTCAATGTGTATCATCACTGTAATAAGTCAATTGTCAAAAAAATCAGACAACTTAACTGACAAATAATAATATTAAACAACCTCATGGCCACAAATGGAAACAGACTTAGGTGAACACGTTCTACCTTTCTAGTTTATTTAGAGGACAACTAATAACAAAAACAATCATTTAGAAAGCTTGTTCCCTAGTGAATCATAGCAAGAATAGTCCATTCTACAGCCCTGACAATACATTTTCCATAGAATTCTGATAATCATCTTCAACAAAAAGATATTGTACATGGCCAGTGGCACAAGTCGAGTTATTTCACATTCCAGGTTATTACTGAGTGCCCAGAGAGTCTTAACATTATTTATATTTTCTGTAAAATAATCTTTAGTTCCTAGTAGGAGGTAACTTTGCATTAAATAATGTAACAGCACTTTGGAATATATATCCTATTAGTGTGTATCATATTAGTACATTATCCCTAATACAAAAATCTCATCTGTTAGTTTAATGGGAAGCTTTACTTTCTCCTCACTTATAACTTACAGAAAGACATGTTGAACAAGTTAGTTATGTCAATACATGTCTGTTAAGCTGTATTGCAAAAGGACTGGAAGAATTTCTTAAAATGCTCTGCTTACACTGCTGCTGCATTAACATCACTGACCCTATTAAAAACACACATGGACAGCTCTGTATTGGTAACATTTTGTATGATTTAAATGACAAGGTACCATAAAAGGGAGCCAAAATAGGTGTTCTGATGTTTCAGAAGCAATTCCCCGGAGCAGAGTGAGAGTGATTGTTAATTTGAAAGTGATGGACCTTTAAACCTGGATTGGGAGATCATCATCATCCATAATAGAGTGAATTTTTTTGTGTAGCTGTTCTTCAAACCTTGAGGTGCCAAGGAATCTTGCTGGTGTGAAGACTGGTTCATAAAAGCAGAAATCGCCCTGAGATGTGGTGAATGTTTGGACAAACGGAGGCAAGATGGTGCACTTCCGGGTTCTTCTTCACCAACTTTTCCCGTGCGCACGAAAATGCAGCCGGCGACACGGGAAGGTGCAGACCAACCGGGCATGCGCCAGGTGACGTCAATCCGAAGAGACCAAGATTTACCTGGTCACACCTGCGGAACACCCCCCGACACGCCGGTGTCCCGCCTATTGCCCTCCCACTCCTAGAAAAGCCGCTCCTGACTGACGCCACGCGCGGACTTCCCAGCCCCACTCCTGTCGGGATG
>NW_016875066.1:0-346 GCF_001698545.2 Rhinopithecus bieti
TTTCTTTTTTTCTTTTTTTGAGACGGAGTCTCACTCTGTTGCCCAGGCTGGAGTGCAGTGGCCGGATCTCAGCTCACTGCAAGCTCCACCTCCCGGGTTTACGCCATTCTCCTGCCTCAGCCTCCTGAGTAGCTGGGACTACAGGCGCCCGCCACCTCGCCCGGCTAGTTTTTTGTATTTTTTAGTAGAGACGGGGTTTCACAGTGTTAGCCAGGATGGTCTCGATCTCCTGACCTCGTGATCCGCCCGTCTCGGCCTCCCAAAGTGCTAGGATTACAGGCTTGAGCCACCGCGCCCGGCTTTATTTTATTTTTTTAAGACAGAGTCTCACTCTTGTCGCCCAGGC
>NW_016875067.1:0-2930 GCF_001698545.2 Rhinopithecus bieti
AAGGGGGGAAGGGGAAAAGGGGGGAAGTGAGAAAGGGAGGGAGGGGAGGGAGGGAATGGAAGGAAGGGAAGAAAGAAGGGAAGGAAGGGAAGGAAGGGAAAGAAGGGAAAGAAGGGAAGGAGGAAGGAGGGAGAGAGGGAGGGATGGACTACCTGATAGAAGAAATAATACTTACAAATATATCAGTGCTCTCCTGCTTACTAAAATCAATTTTAAAATTAATTATTATTAGCCAGGTGGCATTTGTAAGTCCAGCTACTCTGGAGACTTAGGCAGAGGTATCACTTGAGCCCAAGAGTTCTAGGTCAGTCTGGGCAACAGTGAGACCCCATCTTTTCCTTTGCTGCAATGCAGTGGTGCAATCATGGCTTACCACAGCCTTAACCTCCCAGGCTTACGCGATCTTGCCACCTCACTCTCCCGAGTAGCTGGGACCACAGGTATGCGTAACCATGCCCAGCTAATTTTCGTATTTTTTGTAGAGATGGGGTTTTACTATATTGTCCAGGCTGGTCTTGAACTCCTGGACTCAAGCAATCTGCCCACTTCAGCCTCCAAAGGTGCTGGGACTACAGGCATGAGCCACCACGCCTGGCTGCATTTTAAATTGTAATGATTATTTTCTTATTTGAGTTTCAGACATTCATAAGTGGGGTAGTGGATCTCCTTTAAGCTGGCTATTCTATTCTTTTAGCATTGTCTGTAGCATTCGTTTTGTTTTCGAGACGGAGTCTTGCTCTGTCACCCAGGCTGGAGTGCAGTGGCACAATCTCGGCTCACTGCAACCTCTGCTTCCCAGGTTCAAGCAATTCTCCTGCCTCAGCCTCCTGAGTAGATGGGACTACAGGTGAGTGCCACCACACCTGGCTAGTTTTTTGTATTTGTAGTAGAGATGAGGTTTCACTGTGTTAGCCAGGATGGTCTCAAACTCCTGACCTCGTGATCTGCCTGCCTCGGCCTCCCAAATTGTTGGGATTACAGGCGTGAGCCACCACGCCTGGCCTGTCTGTAGCATTCTTGAAAACATTCTTACTTTCTAGCAGCAACAGGATATTCTGATCCAAGTTGATTTATCGTCCTTGCTCCGAGACATGGAATCAGCAACTCTCCAAAGAGCCTGATCCTTTTAATCATACTAGACTAAAATGAGGGACCAAAATCTGGTTGCTAACAATGCAAACAAGTGTGGGCAGAAGTGCTGCTGTTACTGCATTTGGGCCCCTTCTAATAACAAAACTGTAAAATATATTTTTTTAAACAGCCTTACTGAGGTCTAACTGACATAAATTGCACATATTTAGGTATATAGTTTGATAAGTTTTGACATGCACATTCATGCAGCCATCACTGCTAGATTTCTATTTTAACATCTTGAGTTTATATTTATTTTCCCGATTTAATGCTGCATATTATTCTATCCTGTTTTCTTTCATTTCCTTTTTTTTTTTTTTTTTTTTTAAGAGACAGGGTCTTGCTCTGTCATGCAGGCTGGAGCACAGTGACATGAGTATAGCTCACTGTAACTTCGAATTCCTGGGTTAAAGGGATCCTCCTGCCTCCATCTAGCGAGTAGCTTAGGATGACAGGGGTATGCCACCACACCTGGCTAATTTTAAATTTTTTTTTCTTTTTAGAGACAGGGTGCCCAGCCTGGTCCCAAACTCCTGGCCGCAAGTGATCCTCCCACCTCAGCCCTGCAAAACACTGGGATTACAGGCGTGAGACTCCACGCCTGGCTGGGTTATTACTTTAAGTCCTTTTATGTCTTCTAAGTTTAGTTCTTTGCCTTGAGACTTACCCCTTACAGTTTGTACTCTACCCTAGTTCATGTTATCTATAACATCTCTTCCTTCTTCAAAAAATCTCATAGCTTCTCATCACATACATTTAATAAAATCATGGTTTGGCCACTGTCTACACTTTAGTCTTCTTCTCTATTCTCCCCACAGGGACACTGTGAGCCAGCCCTGTGAAACTATTCAGCATTCCCCAAATGTACCATCCTTTGGCCTTTTGCTTTTACCCACTGTTGTTGGTCTTTCAAATTCAGCCTAGAAGCCAGGCGCGGTGGCTCACGCTTGTAATCCCAGCACTTTGCCAGCACTTTGGGAGGTTGAGGAGGGTGGATCGTTTGAGGTCAGGAGTTCAAGACCAGCCTGGCTAACATGGTGAAACCCTATCTCCACTAAAAATGCAAAACTTAGCCAGGCAGTAGAGGCGTGCACCTGTAATCCCAGGTACTCGGGGGTGCTGAGGCAGGAGAATTGCTTGAGCCGGGGAGGCGGAGGTTGTAGTAAGCTGAGATGGAGCCACTGCACTCAAGTCTGGGCAACAGAGTGAGACCCTGTCTCAAAACAAACAAACAAACAAACAAACAAAAACCCCGCCGAGTGAAGTGGCTTCCTTCTTCAAAAAATCTCGTAGTTTCTCACCTGAACCTGGGAGGCGGAGGTTGCAGTGAACCCTGTGAAACTATTCAGCATTCCCCAAATGTACCAGCATTTTTTTTTTTTTTAAATGGAGTCTCACTGTGTTGCCCAGGCTGGAGTGCAGTGTTCAAGCGATTCTCCTACCTCAGCATCCCCTAGTGCTAGGATTACAGGCATGAGCCACTGCGCCCCGCCAATCTCAGCACTTGGGGAGGCCGAGGCAGGTGGATCACCTGAGGTCAGGAGTTTGAGACCAGCCTAGCCAACATGACAAAACCCGTCTGTACTAAAAATACAAAAATTAGCTGGGGATGGTGGCGCATGCCTGTAATCCCAGCTACTGGGGGGCTGAGGCAAGGGGATCACCTGAACCTGAGAGGCGGAGGCTGCAGTGAGCTGAGATCATGCCACTGCATTCCAGCCTGGGCTAAGCTGAATTTGCTTTTTTTTTCTTTTTTTTTTTTTGTGAGACGGAGTCTCGCTGTGTCGCCCAGGCTGGAG
>NW_016875068.1:0-344 GCF_001698545.2 Rhinopithecus bieti
CTATTCCCATTAAGCTGCCATTGACATTCTACACAGAATTAGAATAACCTACTTTAAAATTCATGTGAAACCAAAAAAGAGCCTGTAATAGTCAAGTCAATTATAAGCACAAAGAACAAAGCTGCAGGCATCACACTACCTGACTTCAAACTGTATTATATGGCTACAGTAACAGAAACAGCATGGTACTGGTACAAAAATAGACATAAAGACCAATCAAACAAAATAGAGAACTTATAAATAAGACCACAAATCTACAACCATCTAATCTTTGACAAAACTGAAAAAAAAAAAAAAAAAAAAAAAAAAAAAAAAAACCACAAAATCCAAACCAATCAATTTTT
>NW_016875069.1:0-2144 GCF_001698545.2 Rhinopithecus bieti
AAAGGATGAAAGCTCTTTAAATTATGTTAGGTATCTGGAATCCCCAAATTGGTACAAAGAAAATAGTAGTATTACAGATACTCAAATATAAATATGAAAGGGTATTTTTATCCTCTTACTGGAAATACAAAAATACTTGATTCATAAAGGTTATCTTAATAAATGTTTTTAGTGTTATGAAAGTATTACAAATTTAAAACCAAGTCTCATCATATAATGTTTGCATAGTTATAAATCACTTATTTAGTGGTCAAAATGCAAATACATACTCTCAAAATACTAAATTAAACACTCCCTAGGAATCAATTGTGCTATTCACATAGAAGGCAAGTGTGTGCCAGTTTGAATGCTTCAGTACTCTGCTGATACTATTTGACACACAGGAGGATCGATCAGTTGATTGTGCTTGCCCAGCAAGCAAGTGCAAGCAAGTGTGAACAACGATTGGCTCTATCTTAGAGGAAGAGGGAAAAGTTGCTGATGTGCCACAGGCATTGCCTAAGAGCAGAAGCAAGGTTTCAGTGGTCTGTCTTTGCTTTCTAAATCACATAAGCCAGTTTCCGGGACCTTACAATTAGATATTCAAAAGTAAGCAAACAACTGCATTGTTTAAAAAGAGAAAGGAGACTGCTGTCTTATTTACAATGGGAATAAAACACTGCTGTTTTGAAGAAAGCATATTTAGATACAGTGAACCAACCCACTTTTTTTTTCAATTTTTTTCAATTTCTTTTTTTATTATACTTTAAGTTCTAGGGTACATGTGCACAACGTGCACGTTTATTACATAGGTATACATGTGCCATATTGGTTTTCTGCACCCATCAACTCATCACTTACATTGGACGTTTCTCCTAATGCTATCCCTCCCCCAGCCTCCCACCCCCCACACCCCCTGGCAGGCCCCAGTGTGTGATGTTCCCCGCCCTGTGTCCATGTGTTCTCGTTGTTCAACACCCACCTACGAGTGAGAACATGTGAACCAACCCACTTTTACGTAAGTAGCTTACAAGTCAACGAAAGCCAAAACAACATGACTTCAATAGTGTTTTACTTTCTAATAACTATTACTAATACTAACAAAAGTTGTTTAAAGTCAAATTTCTGCAGTCAGGTATGCCAATATTTGTTAGTGGTGTAGCTCCACAAATGTTATTCCAACATTCACCCTGCTTATTTATGTCCAAAAGAAAAGAATAGTCTAAGCTAATTACAGGCATTATATATAGAAATATACATATGTATTAATGCACAGATATATGCATATATATACATCCTCAGTACATAAAACATACATTCATATGTATGCACACACATAGTAGCCATGAATATTTTTGTTTTTCCTGACTACATTACATAGAAAACATTGCTTAGTCATGGCTGTAGTTTCTTCATAATTTTAATGTGCCACTATTTGTCATATGCATATCTGCTATGGTTTGAATGTTTGTACCCTCCAAACCCCATCTTGAGACTTAATCCCTAATGTAATAGTAGTAAGAGGTGGGGCCTTCAAGAGGTGATTAAGTCATTAAGAGGGCTAAATATCACTCTCATGAGAGTGGGTTAATTTTTGAGGGAGTGAGTTCTCACTCTCAGGATGGGATCGGTTACTGCAAGAGTGGGTTGTTATAAAGGGAGCCTGCCCTCATGTTTTGTCTCTTCCACATACACTTGCTTGCCCTTTCACTTTTCCACCATGTTATGATGCAATATGAAAGCCCTTGCCAGAAACTGCCACCATGCCTTTTGTCTTCCCAGCCTCCAAAACTGTCCAAAATAATTTTCTTTTGTTTAAAAAAAAAAAAAAACCACTCAGTCTTAGATATTCAGTTATAGCAGCAGAAAACAGACTAAGACAATATCCGAGTAAAATTTCTAAAGCTTATGTGAGTGCTTCCCATCTTCCTATTCCAGGATTTTCACCACATACCTTAAAGACGTTAACTCTTTGTGAAACCACAAATAGTATCCCTTAACTGATGAAACCACAAATAGTGTCCATTAACTGATAAAAAGCCTTTAGCTGAGACAGGATAAGGAGGAAGGACTTTCAGCAAATGGATTTGAATTGGTTAGTAAATATTTAAAACTTTAAAACATATCGGAGCACTTATGTCTTGATATGGATTCATCTCATCATT
>NW_016875069.1:5938-6956 GCF_001698545.2 Rhinopithecus bieti
TTTTTTTTTTTTTTTTTTTCTCATGCTGGCCATCCTTTCCACAAAAGCTAAAAGTTAACTGACTTCAAATATATTTTCCCTTGAGTAATAACGGAAATGTGCTCGCTGGCTTGAGAAGTTCGTCTATGCTTTGGGTTGGCCCCACTAAGACTGTACTCATACATGCACATCACGTTCAATCAACAATCAATCTGATACAAACCATATAGTGCTCTTAATCCAAGAACCAGTGATTCACAGAGGTCATACTCTGGGCACTTATATTGCCTATGCTTTTGTAAGCCAAATGTTACTTAATTTTTTAGAAGAATGAATAGCTGACCTGGAATCTCATTGTGCATGCCATAAACTACAGCTAAGTTATAGCTTTTGATGCTACTGTCACTTTTGTACTGAAGAGGCTATTTGTTTCCTCTTGAATCCTCCATTGGCAGAGAAGGTAGACTGAGACCATACACTTAAGATATGCTCTTTGGTATAAAAAAGAAGTTCAGGTGTCTGCTGTATGCATAGAAAACACCCTTTTTCATGCATTTGTTCATTTAGTCAAACTACATTTATTGAGCACCTACTATGTGCCTGGAACCATGATGTGCTGATATCTGATATAAGAGCCCTTTAGGCAGGCCGGGCGCGGTGGCTCAAGCCTGTAATCCCAGCACTTTGGGAGGCCGAGACGAGCGGATCACGAGGTCAGGAGATCGAGACCATCCTGGCTAACACAGTGAAACCTCGTCTCTACTAAAATACAAAACTAGCTGGGCGAGGTGGCGGGCGCCTGTAGTCCCAGCTACTCGGGAGGCTGAGGCAGGAGAATGGCGTAAATCCAGGAGGCAGAGCTTGCAGTGAGCTGAGATCCGGACACTGCACTCCAGCCCCGGCAACAGAGCGAGACTCCGCCTCACAAAAAAAAAAAAAAAAAAAAGAGCCCTTTAGGCAGAGGGAACAGCAGGTACCAGGAAGCCAGACTATGTAGGACTCCCCAGTAGCCCATGAGTATTCAAAGTGAGATGAATAA
>NW_016875070.1:0-336 GCF_001698545.2 Rhinopithecus bieti
TCACGAGTCAGGAAATCGAAACCATCCTGGCTAACATGGTGAAACCCCGTCTGTACTAAAATTCAAAAAATGAGCCAGGTGTAGTGGCGGCGCCTGTAGTCCCAGCTGCTAGGGAGGCTGAGGCAGGAGAAAGGCGTGAACCCAGGAGGCGGAGCTTGCAGTGAGCCAAGATCACGCCACTGCACTCCAGCCTGGGCGACAGAGCGAGACTCCCTCTCAAAAAAAGAAGAAAAGAGAAGAGAAGAGAAGAGAAGAGAAGAGAAGAGAAGAGAAGAGAAGAGAAGAGAAGAGAAGAAGGAAAGGGAAGGAAAGGAAAGGAAAGGGAAGGAAAGGAAA
>NW_016875071.1:0-1602 GCF_001698545.2 Rhinopithecus bieti
CATTAAGTCAAATATCTGGCATTTCAGTTCACTGTAAAAGGAAACTATTACTACAGCATTAATAATGCTTTGATAGCCAGATTGAGAGTGGGGTGGGAAGTAGAATGAAGTCCTGTGTTTGAAGTGGCTTTCAATAAATAAAGAAAAATACAGCTAAGATTTTATGCCTCTGTCTCATTATTTGCTTGAATAGTTAGATAAGTTACCACAGTAGCTGACAAGTTAATTTTCAATTCCTTAGGAGCTTTAAAAATTCATAATATTCTGAAGATATCAGAGTATATTACACTGCTTGGAAATTTTAGTAAATTATGTATGTTCTGACCTAGATTATTTCAATTATAAAGATATGTACATGCAATCTGGTTCTATTGGAACCTATAGCCAAGAAACATTGAAAAAAATTAGTCATTCAAATATAACCACTTCATACAGGTTTAGAAAAGGGAGAGATGGCGATGGGTTATGTTGGCTGCAGGTTTCTTATAGGACTTGAGTTAGATCTTGAAGTGAGAGTAGGAGTTAGATCAGTGTTTCTCAACCAGGGGTAATTTTGTCCACCAGGCGACATTTCACAATGTCTGGAGACATGTGTGATTGTCATAACTTGGAGTGGTTTGGGGAGGGGGTGCTACTGGCATTTAGTGGACAGAGGCCAGGGATGCTGCAAAACGTCCCACAATGCACAGGACGGCCCCACAGTTTTTCACCCCAAATATTAGTGCCCAGTTGAGAAACCCTGATTTAGATGGTCAAGGATCCTAAGGAAAGGTACAAGACACAGAAGGGAACGAACTTAATGTATTTGTTGGACTCTAAGGAGACCTGCCGGACTGGAGAGTGTTTCCAGGTGGGATCTGTGGTGAAAGGTAAGACTCAATATATGGATAAGTCTGTGTGTATACGGCCTTAAAGAATCACAGTAGATTTGAAGTTTATCCTGTAATGACAGTAGCATTTACAGAAAGTTTCTGTTGGAAATAGAAAAAAAACATGGAAAATATATGAGCATAGAAGAAAAACAACTGAAATTCCACTTTTAAAATAATGATATATTCTCTTTAAGACACCATTTTCCTTCTCCCTGTCGCTTCAAAAAAAAAATCAGAATAACACTATATGTAAAAGTTTTGCGATGTGATCTTTATGTAACATTTTGAGGATTTTTCCTTATTAAATAGTCTTTGTGGCCTGGCATGGTGGCTCATGCCTATGATCCAAGGACTTTTGGAGGCCAAGGTGGGAGGATCACTTGAGGCCAGAAGTTTAAGACCAACCTGGGCAACAACATAGCAAGACCCTGTCTCCCACAAAAAAAAAAAAAAAAAAAAAAAAAAAAAAATAAAACTCGGGCACGGGAGTTCCTACCTATAATCCTAGCTACTTGGGAGCCTGAGGAAGGAGGATCCCTTGAGCCCAAGAGTTCAAGGATACAGTGAGCTATGATTGCACCATTGCATCCCATCCTAGATGACAGAGTGAGACCTCATTTAAAAATATAATCAATTAGCCGGGCGTGGTGGTGGGCACCAGCTACTCAGGAGGCTGAGGCAGGAGAATGGCATCAACCCAGGAGGCGGAGCTTGTAGTGAGCTGAGATCA
>NW_016875072.1:0-1563 GCF_001698545.2 Rhinopithecus bieti
TATTCCATTCCCACCTATGAGTGAGAACATGCGGTATTTGGTTTTCTATTCTTGAAATAGTTTGCTGAGAATGATGGTTTCCAGCTGCATCCATGTCCCTACAAAGGCTATGTTTACGTTTAAACTAGCTAGTGGCTACTGTACTGAAATATAAAACATTTCCCACATCACAGGGAGTTCTAATGCACAGCACTGCTGTAGACATATATTCACTTTCTCCAGATTTTTGTTTTCACTCCAATCACTTCTAGGTGGTTTAAAATTTTTCCAAATAAAATATATTTTTATTATTTTTATAATTTTTGAAGCCAATATCCAAGAGCTGGTCTGTGAAGTAAATATGGGAATAAATGCAACTAACTTCTCAAGTCCGCCCTTTTCCCTAGAAGTCCCGGGAAATGTTTGATTTTCTAGCTTTTAGAAAGAGGCTCTGTCAATATCTACTTAAATCACTTTTGGAAAATTATTTAACATCCCTGAGGTTTATTAATCTAGAAAGAAAAAAGTATACTAATTAAAAGCCATTGTTACTTTTACCACTGCAAGATCTTAGGTCAAAATGCCAAAGGAAAGCCTGTAGAATGACTCACAACCGTCATCCCAGCAACCTGGGAGGCTGAGATGGGAGGATCGCTTGAGGCCAGGAGTTCAAGACCAGCTTAGGCAACATAGCGAGATCCCATCTCTACAAAAAATAAGTTTAGCCAGGATGTGGGAGTGTGTGCCTATAGTTGTAGCTACTGGAAAGCTGAGGTGGGAGGATCACTTGAGCCCAGGAGTTTGTGACTGTAGTGAGGTATGATCCTAGCACTGCACTCCAGCTTGGGCAACAGAGCAAGACCTCATCTCAAAAAAATAAAATAAATAAACAAAATAAAGTGCCAGGGGATGGAGAATTCGATTTTCAAATAGACTTCTTCATCACAGATTTTAGAATTGAACTCACAAATCACGCATGCATGCCAGTAACGTACAGTTATAGACCTGGTTCACAGTAACAAAATCCACTCATGGAGGTCATGTGATCATCTCTGTCCTTACAGAAGCAGAACGCAAACCCATAGTAGTTTCAGTGAAGTGACTTCATATTTTTTCATTTTCAAGCTGCTGCTTCTTTTTTTTTTTTTTTTTTTTTTTGAGGCTCACTCTTGTTGCCCAGGCTGAAGTGCAACAGCAACAGCACAGTCTTGGTTCACTGCAACCTCTGCTTCCTGGGGTCAAGTTCTTGTTGCCCAGCTGGAGTGCAATGGCACGATCTCGGCTCACTGCAACCTCCACCTCCCAGGTTCAAGCGATTCTGCTGCCTCGGCCTCCCAAGTAGCTGGGATTACAGGCACCCACCACCATGCCCAGCTAACTTTTTTTGTATTTTTAGTAGAGACAGGGTTTCACCCTGTTGGCCAGGCTGGTCTTGAACTCCTGACCTCAGGTGATCCACTTGCCTCAGCCTCCAAAAGTGCTGGGATTACAGGCGTGAGCCACCACACCCAGCCTCAAGCTTCTTTTTATACAAAGTATAAGAATCCTGTTGAGAACTTTCTGTTTTTTTTTTTTTGAGACGGA
>NW_016875073.1:0-1551 GCF_001698545.2 Rhinopithecus bieti
CGCATCCCGGGTTAAAGCAATTCTCCTGCCTCAGTCTCCCGAGTAGCTGAAACCCTACTAAACCTTTAAAGAAAAATTGGCACCCATTCTTTCTCAAACCCCTCCAAAAGATATGAGGACACTTCCTAACTCATTTTATGAAGCCACCAATACCCTGATACCAAAGCCAGAAAAAGACATCACAGAAAAGAAAACTACAAGCCAATATCGCTTATGAACATAGATGCATATATCCTTAACAAACTGCCAGCAAACTGAATTCTGATAAAGAAAATTTTGTACCACAATCAAGTGGGATTTATCCCAGAAATGCAAAGGTGGTTCAACATATGGAAATCAATCAATATAATATAGCATTTTAATTGAGAAAAGGAAAAGGTCACATGCTCATCTCAATAGATGCAGAAAAGCATCTGACAAAATACAATACTCAATGATAAATACACTCAAACATTTAGGAATATAAGGGAACTTCCTCAGCATCTATGGAAAACCTGTAATTAACAAAATTATTGGTGAAAGACTGCACACTTTCCACCTAAGATCTGTAACAAAACAAAGACACACACTTCCACCACTTCTACTCAACACTGAACCAGAAGGTCTATTCAGAATAATAAAGCAAGAAAGCAAGAAGTAACTCTATTCAAAGAAGGCATGATCTTATATGTAGAATTTCCTAGAGAATTCACAAAAAACTGTTAGAGCTACTAAACGAATTCAGCTAAGTTACAGGATGCAAGATCAACACAAAATATCAGTTGTATTTCTATACAACAATGAACGATTCAAAAGGAAATTAAGTAAACAAATCCAGTTACAATAGCATAAAATTACTTAGTAATAAATTTAACCCTGGTGGTGCAAGATTTGTGCACTGAAAACTACAAAACAGTGCTGAAAGAAATTAAAGAACCCTAAATAAATGAAAAGACATTTTGCATCCATGGGTTGAAAACTGTATCATTAAGATGGTTATACTCCCCAAAGCAATTTATAGATTTAATACAATTCCTGTCAAAATCCCAATGGCCTTTTTTGCAGGAATGGAAAAGTTAAGCCTAAACTGCAAGGAATCCTGAATAGTCAAAATGATCCCCAAAAGAAAAGCTGGAAGATTCAAATTTTCCAATTCCAAACTTACTACAAATCCACAGTAATCAAGACAATGTGGTACTGGCACAAGGACAGACATACACATCAATGGAAAAGAAGAAAGAGTCAATAAATAAACTCACATTCTCTATAGTAAACTGATTTTCAATAAGGGTGCCAAGACCACTAAATGGGAAGAAAACAGTCTCTTCAACAAATGGTCCTAGGACGACCAGATAACCATGTAAAAGGAATGAAGTTGGCCGGGTGTGGTGGCTCACGCCTGTAATCCCAGCACTTTGGGAGGCCGAGGCAGGCAGATCACGAGCTCAGGAGATCGAGACCATCCTGGCTAACGTGGTGAAACCCAGTCTCTACTAAAATACAAAAAAACTAGCCGGGTGTGGTGGTGGGTGCCTATAGTCCCAGCTACTTGTGAGGCTGAGGCAGGAGAAC
>NW_016875074.1:0-1217 GCF_001698545.2 Rhinopithecus bieti
TTATTATTTTGAGATCTGTTCCGTCAATGCCTAGTTTATTGAGAGTTTTTAGCATGAAGGGTGTTGAATTTTACCAAAGGCCTTTTCTGCATCTATTGAGATAATCATGTGTTTTTTGTCATTGGCTCTGTTTATGTGATGGAGTACATTTATTGATTTGCGTATGTTGAACCAACCTTGCATCTCAGGGATGAAGCCAACTTGATTTGCTGCTGAATTTATTTTGCCAGTATTTTATTGAGAATTTTCGCATGGATGTTCATCAGGGATATTGGCCTGAAATTTTCTTTTTTTGTTGTGTCTTTGCCAGGTTTTGAAATCAGGATGATGCTGGCCTCATAAATTGAGTTATGGAGAAGTCCCTGTTTTTCTATCGTTTGGAATAGTTTCAGAAGAAATAGTACCAGCTCCTCCCACCTCTGGTAGAATTTGGCTGTGAATCTGTCTGGTCCTGGCCTTTCTTTTGGTTGGTAGGCTGTTAATTACTGCCTCAATTTTAGAACTTGTTATTGGTCTATTCAGGGCTGCGATTTCTTTCGGGTTTAGTATTGGGAGGGTGTACGTGTCCAGAAATTTATTGATTTCTTCTAGGTTTCCTAGTTTATTTGTGTAGTGGTGTTTATAATATTCTCTGATGGTAGGTTGTATTTCTGTGGGATCAGTGGTGATGTCCCCTTTATCATTTTTATTGAGTCGATTTGATTCTTCTCTCTTTTCTTCTTTGTTAGTATGGCTATTGGTCTATCCATTTTGTTAATCTTTTCAAAAAAGCACCTCCTGAATTCATGGATTTTTGAAGGGTTTTTCGTGTCTCCATCTTCTTCAGTTCCACTCTGATCTTAGTTATTTCTTGACTTCTGCTAGCTTTAGAATTTGTTTGCTCTTGCTTCTCTAGTTATTTTAACTGTGATATCAGGGTGTTGATTTTAGATCTTTTCTGCTTTCTGATGTGGGCATTTGGTGCTATAAATTTTCCTCTAAACACTGCTTAACTGTGTGTCAGAGACTCTGGTACATTGTGTTTTCCTTCTCATTGGTTTCAAATAACTTATTTATTTCTGCCTTAATTTTGTTATTTACCCAGTAGTCATTCAGAAGCAGATTGTTCAGTTTCCATATAGTGTTGTGTGGTTTTGAGTGAGTTTCTTAATCCTAAGTTCTAATTTGATTGCATTGTGGTCTGAGACGGTTTGTTATAATTTCCATTTTTTTGTTTT
>NW_016875075.1:0-1397 GCF_001698545.2 Rhinopithecus bieti
ATCAAAACAAACAAATAAATATACAAATAAATACCTAAAAGAAACAAGCAGGAAGAAAGATTACATGCAAATTGCTTACTTAATGAGCATACCATTGGTGAGTTTGGCTTGTCAAAACCAAATGCCCTAGATATGGAAATCATATCCCATATCTTTAAAGAATTTTCAGGCTTTTAGTAGTCTGCCAAAAGCTATGAGGGAAAAAGAAGTGAAATAACATTATTGAGTGTTCAGCATGTACATGGTGGTACCTTGCCTAGTACTTTTTTTCATTTACATAAAGGTATCTCACCTGGTAGTTTATGTATTTCTCTCACTTACTTGCAATAATCTTAGTACATAGGCACTAATCTTTCTAGTTTCCATATTGGAAAAGCAGTGATCAGAGAGATGAAGTGATTCATGGTAAGTGTCACAGTTAGAAGTAAAGAATAGATTTGTCTGTCTTCCAGATCTCATGGCTAAGGTTCTTTAACTTCATACTTTGTTTTTTTGAATTGTCCAGAATTGTAATAACGACTTGAAGTCAAGCAGCATGAACATTTTGAACAGTATACACATTTCAGTGGACATTATATAGTTTTATTTTATTCAGGGGAAAAAAGAAGACTAAAATGGACTAAAATAAAGTTCTAAATTTGCCAAAGAAGTTTTCTTGAATCTGTTTACTTAATTTCAAGGTATCTATTTCTATAAATATTGAAGTCATTACCAAATTTGGAAAGCTTTTAAGAAACCTTTCTTTCTAGTTATAAGCATTTTACATAAAATGTAAATAAAATAAAAGACTAAATTTTAGTGACTATCATAATATATTATTACAACATTAAAATTATTATTTTCTTTGTATATGGGTGATAATGTAGCATTAAACATTTTCAGAAAACTTTTAATATCTATTACGTACACTTTTTAAAGGAATATGTCCCTTCCTCTCCCATGAATAAGTGTTGTTCAGATTAACAGATCAGGATTCTCTCATTAAGCTCTCTTAACATCTAGATTTGGGATACTCCAAACTCAGCCTTTTAAATTTAGCTTTCATTCATTTATTCACTTATCTATTCATTAATTTATCAAACTGAGTTTAAGTAACAACTAAACTGTCATGCTGCACTAGCTGATAGTGATATAGGAAAGACGAACTAGACATTAGCAATTTTTTTTAAGACACATGATGTATTTGATATATTTATCCCATTTTTCAATAAAAATTAAATCAATATAATTCACAAAATATTTAAGGAGCACTTACTTGAGTAGCAAAGATAAAAATGAATAAAATATTCTCATCAAAGAACTTCTTCTATATTTTAAGGGAAAATAAACGTCTAAGATTAATTATGACACTATGATATGAGAATTAGGAATAAAACCCACAATGTAGCAAAGAGGGA
>NW_016875076.1:0-1506 GCF_001698545.2 Rhinopithecus bieti
GTATTATCCTCTTGCTGATTTGATCTCTTTATCATTATATAATTACCTCCTTTATCATTTTATTGTTTTGCCTTAAAATATATTTTGCCCGATGCAAGTATAGCTACTTCTAATTTTTTTTTTTGTTTTGTTTTCATTTGCCTGGAATATCTTTTCTATTTTTTTTTTTAATTTTAGTCTATGTGTGTCCCTATAGGTGAAGTATGTTTCTTATAGGCAGCAGATTGTCTTATTTTATTATCCATTAAGCCACTCTATACTATTTGATTAGAGGGTTTAGTCCATTTACATTATTTGTTGTTACTGATATGTAATAATAGCACACTCCTGCCATTTTATGTGTTGTTTTCTGGTTGTTTTGTGATCTTTCCTTCCTCTTTTCCTTCCCTCCTGCCTTTCTTTAAGTGAAGGTGATTTTCTATGATGGTATGGAACATGGTTTGGCTCTGTGTCCCCACAGAAACCTCATGTTGAATTGCAATCCCCATAGTCACCATGTGTCAAGGGCATGAAGAGATGGAGGTAATTGAATCATGGGGAGGTTCCCCATGCTGTTCTCATGATAATGAGTGAATCTCATGAGATCTAATGGTTTTATAAGCATCTGGCATTTCTCCTGCTTGTACTTATTCTCTCTCCTGCTGCCCTGTGAAGAGGTGCCTTCTAACATAATTGTAAGTTTCCTGAAGCCTCCCAGCCATGTGGCACTCTGAGTCAATTAAAACTAATACAGTGTTTTAATTTCTTGCATTTTACTTTTGTATGCTTGTTGTATGTTTTTTTATTTGAGGTTTCTATGAAGCTTGCAAATGTTATATTATAACCTATTATTTTAAGCTGATGACAACTTAAATCATATTGCATAAAAGCAAGGAGAAAACGAATAAATAATGTACAATTTAACTTCATGCCCCTGTTTCTTATCTTTTGTTGTTTCTATTTATATCTTAGTGTACTGTCTACGTCCTGAAAATTTGTTGTAGTTATCATTTTAGTGGTTTATATTTTAGTCTTTCTACTCAAGATATGAGTAGTTTACACACCACAATTGCAGTGTTATAGTAATTGGTGTTTTGTTTTGTTTTGTTTTGTTTTGTTTGTTTGATAGTTTTGAGATGGAGTTTCACACTTGTCACTCATGCTGGAGTGCAATGTTGCAGTCTCAGCTCACTGCAACCTCCATCTCCCAGGTTCAATCCGTTCTCCTGCCTCAGACTCCTGAGTAGCTGAGATTATTGGTGCCCACCGCCACGCCCAGCTAACTTTTGTACTTTTAGTAGAGATGAGGTTTTGCCATGTTGGCCAGGCTAGGGTCAAGCTCCTGACCACAGGTCCCACTTGGGCCTATCAAAGTGCTGGGATTACAGGCGTGAGCCACCAACCCTTACCATCAGTGTTTTCTTTTCTAAAGTGTTTATTCTTATCTGTGAGTTTTGTACCTTCAAATAATTTGTTATTGCTCACTATTGATTTTTTATTTTTATTTATTTATTTTTTTTATTATAC
>NW_016875077.1:0-1400 GCF_001698545.2 Rhinopithecus bieti
GATCTACCCACTTCAGCCTCCCAAAGTGCTGGGATTACAAGTGCGAGCCACTGCACCTGGCCCACTTTTTTTTTTTTTTTTTTTTTTTAAAAAAAAAAAAACAAGGTAGGGAGGTGTAGTGGGAAGGAGAGACAAGTACTCTTGACTTTTGTCTTGGCAAGATTTTTGTTTTTTCTTTTTTCTTTAAGTTATAAGGTGATTGCTACCTGTTGCATACATTAACCCTTAACTGGCATATGTTTTCTTTTGTTTAATGTGCTATCTTAGCAGTGTTTGTGTAAGAGGGCACATTATATATTTGGACGGAACTTTCTTTTTCTTTTTTTTTTTTTGAGACGGAGTTTTGCTCTGTGGCCCAGGCTGGAGTGCAGTGGCGCGATCTTGGCTTGCTGCAAGCTCCACCTCCCGGGTTCACGCCATTCTCCTGCCTCAGCCTCCCGAGTAGCTAGGACTGCAGGCACCCGCTGCCATGCCTGGCTAGTTTTTTGTTTTTTATGTTTTTTGGCAGAGGCGGGGTTTCACCATGTTAGCCAGGATGGTCTCAATCTCCTGACCTCGTGATCCGCCTGCCTCGGCCTCCCAAAGTGCTGGGATTACAGGCGTGAGCCACCGCGCCTGGCCTGGAGGGAACTTTCTTACTTGTTTTTTTTTTTGAGATAGGGTCTGTCTTTGTCGCCCAGTCTAGAGTGCAGAGTGGCATGACCACAGGTCATAGAAGCCTCGACATCCTGGTCTCAAGTGATCTTCCCACGTCAGCTTCCCAGGTAGCTAGGACTACAACCCTGTGCCACCATGCCTGGCTAATTTTTGTATTTTTTGTAGAGGTGGGGTTTTGCCATGTTCCGAAGGCTAGTCTTGAACTCCTGGGCTCAAACGATCTGTCCGCCTTGGCCTCCCAACAAGTCATTTTTGGAAAAAAAAATCAGCAATAACTAGCTAAGGACTGGGTGTGGTAACTCACGCCTGTAATCCCATCACTTTGGGAGGTCTAGGCAGGAGGATCACCTGAGGTCAAGAGTTTGAAACCAGCCTGGCCAACATGGTGAAACCCCATCTCTACTAAAAATACAAAAATTAGCTGGGCGCTGGGGTTGGTGGTGCGTGCCTATAATCCTAGCTACTGGGGAGGCTGAGGCAGGAGAATTGCTTGAACCTGGGAGGTGGAGGTTGCACTGAGCTGAGATTGCGCCACTGCACTCCAGCCTGGGTGACAGAGTGAGACTCCATCTCAAAAAAAAAAAAAAAAAAAATTAGCCGGGCGTGGTGTAGGGTGCCTGTAATCCCAGCTACTCAGGAGGCTGAGTCAGGAGAATCACTTGAACCTGAGAGGCAGAGGTTGCAGTTAACCGAGATCACACCATTGCACTCGGCCTGGGTGACTGAGCGAGACTCCGCCTCAA
>NW_016875078.1:0-344 GCF_001698545.2 Rhinopithecus bieti
GGACGCGCCCGCGTGGGGCGTGGGCGCCGCTACGGGCCGGGCCCGCAGGCGGGGGCAGCAGGAAGCGCTCAGCCCGCCCAGCCCCAGACAAAGGCGGCGCATTCCTGAAGAGGCGGCGGCCCCTGCAGGCTGCCTAGGGGATGGCGGCGCGGGCCGGAGGGCGCGCGCCCAAGGGTGTGGCGGCCTAGGCTGCCCCGGTCCCCAAGCGGGCAAGGGCTTTGTCCGAGGCCTGGGGTTGGCCTCTGCCCGACCCACTCCCTTCCTGGCCTCAGGAAACCCATGAACCCACCCCCCAACACACGCCCCTGCACAGAAGCCCCTTGCACGATCGCCCCATTTTCAGT
>NW_016875079.1:0-803 GCF_001698545.2 Rhinopithecus bieti
TCCTGCCCATGTGGAAATTGTGATGGGTCTTGTTTTCCCAACTCTCTTCCTATCTTGTGTGGTTAACTTGCACACCCTCCTTAGCAAATTGAGAACTTTTTAGGACAAATAAAAGTCCTTTTTGTACTTGGCAAAAGTCAAGCTTCCTGCCATGGCCTTTGTACAGAACACAGGAAGGGGCTGACCAGTCAGCCAAGTACTGTACTTCTTGACAATTGCCGAGGTAGTCAGGTGTAAAATGATGATATGGAAATTCAAAGGAAGCTACGTGGGAATAACAGAGTTGCCACTGAAGTAAGGAGTGGCGTAAGATGCAGCCATATTCATCCAAGTTTCCCTTGAATGTCCATTCAACTTCTGCAAGCTTTCTACATAAGCATGGTCACTGGACTCGGCCTCCCTCTCACCACTGGAAACTCCAGGTCATTTCAACCTAACTTGCTTTGGGAAGCAACAGATTCTCCTCTCCTGGGGGTGGAGGTATCCACCACAACACCCACGTTGCTCCTCCTCAGACCTGCAGGCCAGCACTGGGTACTCTCTTCTGCTTCTCACCACTAACTGCTAAGGGCTTCCTCTCCTTTCTCAGGCCTCACGGAACTCTCTTCCCATCTCCCTTTCTACCTCTCTTCTAACTCTTGCCTCAGGAAAATTATTCTTCCTCCCTTCTAAATCTCTCATTATGTTTCTTTCCTATGTGAATCAAAAAAGACTAAAAATTTTGTAAAAAGTACAGTTACAAGTATGATAAAATTATACCCAGTTAAAACCCAGGATTTCCCTTTGGAACCTAAATCAAAACA
>NW_016875080.1:0-672 GCF_001698545.2 Rhinopithecus bieti
GGATGTTCTATAATGTAAATTAACAGATGTCTTATGCCTATATTGAAACTTTTGTTTGTTTATTTGTTTGTTTTTGAGACAGAGTCTCACTCTGTTGCCCAGGCTGGAGTGCAGTGCTGTGATCTCGCCTCACCCGCAACCTCTACCTCCCAGGTTCAGCTGTAATCCCAGCCACTCAGGAGGCTGAGGCAGGAGAAATAACATGGTGAAAGTACCAATAAACATGGTGAAATACCATCTCTACTAAAAATACGAGAATCAGCCCGGCATGGTGGCACACACCTGTAGTCCCAGCTACTTGGGAGGCTGAGGCAGAAGGATCACTTGAACCGGGAGGTGGAGGTTGTAGTGAGCCAAGATTGCATCACTGAACTCCAGCCTGGGGGATGGAGTGAGGCTCTTTCCAAAAAAAAAAAAAAAAAAAAAAAAAGAAGAAGAAGAAAAAGAAAGAAGAGGCTGGGCGCGGTGGCTCAAGCCTGTAATCCTAGCACTTTGGGAGGCTGAGACGGGCGGATCACGAGGTCAGGAGATCGAGACCATCCTGGCTAACACGGTGAAACCCCGTCTCTACCAAAACACACACACACACACACAAAAACACTAGCAGGGCGAGGTGGCGGGCGGGCGCCTGTAGTCCCAGCTACTCGGGAGGCTGAGACAGGAGAATGGCGT
>NW_016875081.1:0-1148 GCF_001698545.2 Rhinopithecus bieti
AAAAAAAAAAAAGAAAAAGAAAAGAAAAGAAAGAAAGAAAAAGGCTGAAATAAAAGAAATCTACATCTCCTGGATTTCTACAAAAAAGAACAGGGTGGAGGATGTTCTGCGGATTTGCTGAGAGTGTGGTCCCCACCCAAGCAGCGGCTGGGATGTATGGATGCAGGACACTCACGTGAGGCTGTTGTAGGCATCCAGGTATTCGGGCTTTACATTGTGAACTGCAACAGAGGACAGAGAACAAGAAGTGAGGTAGGGTGTGTACATAGCGAAGAACTTGGGGTGAGGGGAGCAAATCAAGGCCAGGGGTCCCAGGACAGCTGAGGACATTCCAGACCCTCCCATCTCCATCCTGGAGCCTCACAGGCCCCCAGAGCCCCTGAAAGGGCAGAGCTTGGTCAGCTCAGCAGCCACTCACACTGGATCTTGTAGAGGTTGCTGGTTTCCTTCTTGGACAGCAGGGTGGAGTGGGCATCTTTCCGGGGATCCACCTTGTGAACAAAGAGGGAGCGGAACCAGCTGCCTTCATTGTCCTTGGAATAGAAACTGCAGGACAGAGGAGTTGAGGGGGACGTGTGGAGGTGGGGGGAGCCCCAGCAATTCCATCTGCTCGGATGACCTGCTCCCCTAGACCAGTGACCCACATTTCTGGGAACAGGGCCATGGAGTCCTATGGCAGCTCCAGAGTGTGAAATGCTATTGGAGCCAGCTCCTTTCTACAGAGATTCCAGCTGCCCAGTTGGCTTCTTGAAGCTTTGCAGAGCCTCAGGAGGCCAGGAGAGGCAGCCCCACCTCCCACTGATCTCTCTAGCCTCCCTGCCTCCACTTCATCCCCCTTCCAAGAGGTCCTCTACTTGGGTCACACAAATGCCACCTCTTGCCAAGAGGATCAACCCCAAATCCACCTTGCATCACGCCCAAAGCCCACTGTACTCCAGCTTGGGCAACAGAGCGAGACTCTGCCTCAAAAAAATAAAAAATAAATAAAATAAAATAATACAATAATTAGCTGGGTGTGGTGACACATGCCTGTAGTCTCAGCCACTTGAGAGACTTAGGCGGATCGCATGAAGCCCAGGAAATCAAGGCTACAATAAGCCATGATCAGGCCACTGCACTCCAGCCTGGGTGACAGAGACCATGTCTAA
>NW_016875082.1:0-1150 GCF_001698545.2 Rhinopithecus bieti
AAGTACAAAAAATCTAGCCGGGCGAGGTGGCGGGCGCCTGTAGTCCCAGCTACTTGGGAGGCTGAGGCAGGAGAAGGGCGTGAACCCGGGAGGCGGAGCTTGCAGTGAGCTGAGATCCGGCCACTGCACTCCAGCCTGGGCGACAGAGCGAGACTCCGTCTCAAAAAAAAAAAAAAAAAAAAAAAAAAAAAAAAAAGAAAGGTAACCCCAATATTGGAGGTGGGGCCTAGTGGGAGATGTTTGGGTCATGGAGGAAGCTCTCTCATGGCTTGGTGCTGTCCTCATGAGAGTGAGTGAATTTTCATGAGACCTGGTTGTTTAAAGGCACCCATTCCCACCTCTTGTTCTCATTCCCACCATGTGACATGCCTGCTCCACCTTTGCCTTCCAGAGGCCCTCACCAGGACCAGGCAGATGCCAGGACTATGCTTCCTGTACAGCCTGAAGAACTGTGAGCCAATTAAACTTTTCTTTATTAAAAAAAAAAAAAAAAAAAAAAGTATGAGTGGACTTTTTTTGTTCTGTACTTTTGTGGGTACATGTGTTTTGCTGAGTTTTTTTGTTTGTTTGTTTTCATTTTTGTTTTGCAAGTATTTTCATTTCAAAACAAAACAAGAATGCATGAAGTTGCCCAGAAATGCTAGGGTCAGGTGTTTGGGGCACGTTCAAGTTTAGCCAAGCCACATGGGGTGTAGCCTCTCAGAAACTGGCCAGGAATAGATATACAACTTTTATTAAATTAATGGTTTTAGTGTGCTCTGCCTGGAGAAAGCCTGATGGACAATCTGAGAGCCAAGGAAAGAGTGATGGGACAACTGAAAGATAGATGAGCACTATGGAGCAAAGGAAAGTGAGAGATGGAAATCAAGAATGTATCTCCATTCAGGTGCTAGGTACCCAAGTGAGTGTAACTCTTGGTCTCTGTAAGGTCTTTCTCAAACAGTAGTAGAAGGCATTTTAGACCATGATAGTGATTGACATAATCCATTTGACTCTACTTGCTTTGATAGCAAGTTTCTGATTATTATTTGGCTTCCCATGTATATTATTCACACAGAAAATATGCCCAATCAAGAAAAATTTTGCTGTCTACCCATCTGGCAAAGGGATAATATCCAGAATCTACAAAGACCTTAAACAAATTTACAAG
>NW_016875083.1:0-1641 GCF_001698545.2 Rhinopithecus bieti
GTCTCAGCCGGGCACTGTGGCTCACACCTGTAATCCCAGCACTTTGTGGGGCCTAGGCGGGTGGATCACCTGAGGTCAGGAGTTCAAGACCAGCCTGGCCAACATGGTAAAACCCCGTCTCTGCTAAAACACAAAATTAGCCAGGTGTGGTGGTGCGTGCCTGTAATCCCAGCTACTTGGGAGGCTGAGGCAGGAGAATCCGTTGAACCTGGGAGGCAGAGGTTGCAGTGAGCCAAGATCACGCCATTGCACTCCAACCTGGGCAACAGAGAGAGACTCTGTCTCAGAAGGAAAAAAAAAGAGAGGTAGGGTCTCACTCTGTTGCCTAGACTGGAGTGCAGTGGTGTGATAATAGCTCACTGCAGTAGCAAACATCTGAGCTCCAGTGATCCTCCCACCTCAGCCTCCTGAGTAGTTGGGACCACAGGCATAGACCACCACACTCGACTAGTTTTTAAGTTTTTTGTAGAGACCTGTACTCACTGTTGCCCAGGCTGGTCTCCAATTCCTGGGCTCAAGAGATCCTCTTGCCACAGCCTCCCAAAGTACTGGGATTACAGGCGTGCCCCACCATGCCCGGCCAAGTAGCAGTTTAGGATCAGCTGTGAGGGGTGGGCTCAGACCTCAAGCTAAGAAAACAAAAGGGCTGCAGAGACTGGGGGAGATGTAATGAGAATAGTGGAAGGGCCTTAGACCTCAGGCAGCTGGACTCAGAATGGGACCAATAGAGGCTGAGCCAGAAAACAAGTGAGGCCTGGGACTCCAGATCTCTGGCGGCAGCAGGCCATTTCTCCCAGCTGGAGGCCGAGGCTGGGCTGAGACGACCCTCCATGGGCTCTGTCTGACTTGGAGCCGCTTTGCTGGGACATGGTCCGGCTGACCGCAGGCTCCTTGCCACCTCCAGCTGGTATGAGGAAAGCCATCTCCCTGCATGACCCAGGCTGGGCCTGAGCTGCCGAACCAGTCAGATGAGCCTGGCACCTAGGCTGCCCAGGGAGGAGTGAAGGGGAGACCTGGTCCCTGGCTGACTTCATCAGCCCCTCGCCCCGAACGCCACAGGCCTTTGGCATCTTCTCAGGAAATTGAGGGGCTCCTGAAGCCCTGGCCGTATTCATTGTAACCCAAGGATTCAGAAAACCACCTTCAATGACATGGCTATGATACTATTATTCATAATTAAAAGCAAGTGTTGGGCTGGGCTTGGGGGCTTACGCCTGTAATCCCAACACTGTGGGAGGCCGAGGCAGGCAGATCACTAGGTCAGGAATTCAAGACCAACCTGACCAACATGGTGAAACCCCATCTCTACTAAAAATACAAAAATTAGCCGGGCATGGTGGCACATGCCTGTAATCCCAGCTACTCAGGAGGCTGAAGTAGGAGAATCACTTGAACCTGGGAGGTGGAGGTTGCGGTGAGCCGAGTTTGTGCCATTGCACTCCAGCCTGGGCAACAACAGCAAAACTCTGTCTCAAAAAAGAAAAAAAAATTAGCCTGGCGTGGTGTTGTGCGTCTGTAATCCCAGTTACTCAGGAGGCTGAAGCAGGAGAATCGCTTGAACCTGGGAGGCAGAGGTTGCAGTGAGCCCAGATCGCAGCACTGCACTCCAGTCCGGGCGACAGAGCGAGACTCCGCCTCAAA
>NW_016875084.1:0-701 GCF_001698545.2 Rhinopithecus bieti
ATTTTAAAAGGGGGGCTCATGACAGGTGCTTTAGAATGCTAATTTTATTTAGAGGTTACTGGCATTTACTTTTAAAATAAGTACCCCACCAGGTGTGGTGGCTCATGCGTGTAATCCCAGCTACCCAGGAGGCTGAGGCAGGAAGACTCCTTGAGGCCAGATACTTGAGACCACACTGGCCAACATAGTGAGACCCTGTCTCTAACATTTTTTTTTTTTTAACTTAACCAGGCATGGTGGTATTTGCCTGTAGTCCCAGCTAGGTGGGCGTAGAGGGGGGTTACTTGAGCCCAAGAATTCAAGGCTATAGTGAGCCATAATCGTGCCACTGCATTCCAGCCTGGGCAACAGAGTGAGACCCTGACTCTTAAAACACACACAGCCAGGCACGGTGGCTCATGCCTGTAATCCCAGCACTTTGGGAGGCCAAGGCGGGCAGATCATGAGGTCAGGAGATCAAGACCATTGTAGCCAACATGGTGAAACCTAAAAATACAAAAAATTAGCTGGGCATGGGGGTGAACACCTGTAGTCAGAAACTAGCTAAAATGACTTAAAAGTATCTTAATCATCAGCAGCTACCAAATAAGCAAGCTTTTAACAACAATGATGTCTATAGGTTATAGAAAGAATGGACTTTAGATTAATTCATTTTAATTTGAGAAAGCTGTTCAGAAAACTAATAGGAAGTGTTATCTTGC
>NW_016875085.1:0-704 GCF_001698545.2 Rhinopithecus bieti
TAATCAAGATAAAAGCTAAAATCGATGAAATCCAAACTGTATAAACAATAGAAAAAATTAATTAACTCATAAGCTGCTTCTTTGAAAAGATTAACAAAATTTATAAACCCATAGCAAGATTTATAAAGAAAAAAAGAGGGGGGCCACAAATTACCCATGTAAGGAATAGAAAATGAGATATCACCACAGAATGCACAGATATTAAGACAGTAAGAAAATACTACAAACAATTCAACATACAAAAATTTAACAACTTTGATCAGAAAGACCATCTCTTAGAAAACTGAAAATGACCAAAACTCACCCATGATAAAATAGATAGCTTGAACAGCCTGATAACTATTAAAGAAATGGAATTTGTAGTAAAGACAACAAAACAGAAGAAATCTCTAGAAATATCCAGAAACGGAAGAAACCTCAGAAATATCCATTTCTGGTGAATTCTAACAAGCATTTAAAAGAGAACTAATACCAGTACTGCATAGCATCTTCCACAAAATATGGTTACAGGAAACACATCCCAACTCATTTTACAAGGCCTGTGTTATCTTGATGCCAAAACTAGACAAAGACACACACAAAAAATAAAACTACAGAACAATATCCCTCGTGAACACAGACACAAAAATTTTCAACAAAATATCAGCAGACTGAATCCAGCACTGTATAAAAGTATAATACATCACAACAACATGAATTTTATC
>NW_016875086.1:0-704 GCF_001698545.2 Rhinopithecus bieti
CCCCGCCCCAGCCCGCGGCCCCCAGGCGGCCGCGGCGCCAGCAAAGTTGAACTTCGCGCGTCGCGGGCGGGACGCTGAACGCTGGGGACCAGGTTGCCGGGGCCCCGGAGCCGGGTGCGCTCCTCTCGCCTGCGGGCGCGCGGGCGGGGTGGCGGCGGAGGCGCGGGATGGGAAGGGGAATGCGGGAGCCCATGACCATGAGCAGCGCCCAGGCCTGGCCTCGCAGTGAACTTTTGCGCCGCGCCCTGGCAGCGTCTTGGTTCCTGGCGAGCACTGCCTGGGCGGCCTCCGGTGGCCTCTGCTCGCGGTCTTCCCGGCGGGCCTGCGGGGAGGCGATCGCGTGCCAGGGATTCTTTGCGCCGGGGAGGCGCGTACCGGCGCGGGCGAAGATCCGGGGTTCCGAGGATTTAGCTGAAGGACCCCGGGTTTTTCACTCCTCGTCCTCCCCCAGTGCAAACGCCAGACCCTTGGAGGGAGGTATGGGGAAGGTCGAAGCGCCTACGTGCCTGGACGACAACGCAGGAAGCAATTAAAAGTCCTCCTTTCGGATTAACAACCAAAAATTGATCGATGTGTCAGGAATACCATTGATTTATGAAAGGTGCTTATTTCTCTGGTATGGAGAATTTTATGTTCTCCAGGTGAAACCGAGTTCACCCAGCTCCAGCGTAGATTGATGTTTTAATAAAATAAATAAAGGGGAA
>NW_016875087.1:0-1143 GCF_001698545.2 Rhinopithecus bieti
GATTTTACAGGAGCAGTGTTCAAACACTGCTTTAGGAGAAATAAGATATAACTCACTGAGTGGAATGCACACATCACAAACCAGTTTCACAAAAGCTTCTCTACGGTTTTATCTGAAGATATCTCCTTTCTCCCCACAGGCCTGAATGTGCTCCCGAATGTCCCTTCGCGAATCCGTCCGTGACACAGTTTCAAAACTGTGTAATAGAAAGAAAGTTTTATCTATGCGAGATGAATAGACATATCTATCACAAAGCAGTTTCACAGAAAGCTTCTTTCCAGTTTTTGTCTGAGGATATTTCCTTTTCACCAAACCTATCCATATACTCCCGAATGTCCACTGTTAACGTTTTGTCCAAGCTTGATTCCCCAATCCTGTATGAGAAGAAAAGTATAACTCTGTTCATGGAATGCACACATCACAAAGCAGTTTCTCGGAAAGCTTCTCTCCAGTTTTATCTGAAGATATCTCCTATTTCCCCACAGGCCTGAATGTGCTCCCAAATGTCCATTCGCAAATCCGTCCATGGCGCAGTTTCAAAACTGCATAATAGAATGAAAGTTTTATCTATGTGAGTGGAATAAACCTATCTATCACAAATCAGTTTAACAGAAAGCTTCTTTCCTGTTTTGTCCGAGGATAATTCCTTTTCACCATAGCCGTCCATATACTCCAGAATGTCCCCTGGTAGCATTTTCTCCAAGTGGAATTCCCAATTGTCTATGAGAAGAAAAGTATATCTCTGTGAGTGGAATGCAGATGTCACAAAACAGCTCCTCGGAAATCTTCTCTCCAGTTTCTATCTGAAGATATGTCCGTTTTCACAGTAAGCCTCCAACCACTCCCTAGTATCACTTCACAGACAAACCAAAACAGTGTTAGAATACCGTTCAATGAAAACAGAAGTTTAACTGTGTGAGTGGACCTCACTTGACCTAGAGCAGTTTCACAGAAAGTTCCCTTCTGGTTTTATCGGAAGGTATTTCTTTTCAGCATATTCTTAAGAGCGATCTGAAATGTCCTTTATCAGGTCCACAGAAACAGTGATTTCAAACAGGTCAATCCAAAGAATGATTATACTCTATAAGATGAATACACACATCACAAACCACTTGCTCTGAAAACTTCTCTCCAGTTTTCATC
>NW_016875088.1:0-211 GCF_001698545.2 Rhinopithecus bieti
TCAGGAGATCGAGACTCTCCTGGCTAACATGGTGAAACCACGTCTCTACTAAAAGTACAAAAAATTAGCTAGGTGTGGTGGCAGGCGCCTGTAGTCCCAGCTACTTGGGAGGCTGAGGCAGGAGAATTGCTTGAACCCAGGAGGCGGAGGTTGCAATGAACTGAGATTATACCATTGCACTCCAGCCTGGGTGACAGAGTGAGACTCCATC
>NW_016875089.1:0-670 GCF_001698545.2 Rhinopithecus bieti
TTCCTGGAAAGTGAGGATGCCACATTCTGTGTATGCCAAGACATGCCCACATCTCCTGAGACCATGCCTTCCACTTAAATCGCACGACCTTTAAAAATCTTGGTGAAAATTAAAGTTGCCCAGCAAGTTCAAGAATCCAATGTGGTAACCAAAAGTCCACTGCCCAAGCTCATGCTTTCAAGACATGACAATCCACTGTTCATGTTTACTGTATTTCACTCACCAAAAAAACTTAAGAATTATTCATACATTCAATATCTGTTCAGCAGATACTCAGGACCAAATATAGTATAGGCACAAGGTCCAGGTACCCTAAGAAATCACAGTCTACTGGTTAAGGCAAACTTTAAAACAAAATGTGCAATTTGTGCTAAAAGAGAAATCAAGATAAATTTGAGAATATATAAGAGGGGAACCTTGCCTGGCCAGAGGGGTCAGGGAAGACTGCCTCAGTGAAGTGGCATTTATATGGAGAACTCATGGAAGAATAGGAATCAGCTACATTTAGAGAAGCCACTGGTCTTGGTTCCAATAAATCTGCAAGATACTCTCATCCTAAACTGTAAGATCCCCTTATAGCTGCTTTAGCTATTAAATCATAGGCCTACTTAGAAGATGTGACAGAAATTCTTCTATCTTCCCCTATGGCTTGCCAAGTAATTATATGAGT
>NW_016875090.1:0-211 GCF_001698545.2 Rhinopithecus bieti
GCCCAGGCCTCCCCCACAGCATTGACCACCTGCTCATTGTGTCCATGAACACTTCAAAAGCAACATGTCAAAAAGGGGAAAATACCTCCCCTGTCAACCTGCATGCACTTCTCAATCCTGTCACCTTGGTTGCTGGCTGTAGCCTCAGTTCAGGCACCTGCACTGGAAACCAGCAGGTCATCTCTCCCCTTGGTGCCTCTATAGACCTCCT
>NW_016875091.1:0-668 GCF_001698545.2 Rhinopithecus bieti
AAAGAAAAGAAAAGAAAAGAAATCTTTCCAGACTTTAGAGAGAAATCTTGAGGGCCACATTCCAGCCTTTCTGTTTTCCCCTTGCACCCATCCCCACTTCCAAAAGCTATGCCTCCATGTGTAACATACTATGTGGGCCTCTGAACCAATGGTGCCTCTGCTGAAGAGATGTTCCAGATAGTCATAAATTAATGACATTCTCCATGTCATCGTTTCTGAGATTCTTGAGCATGACCTTTTTTTTTTTGAGACATAGTCTTGCTCTGTCACCCAGGCTGGAGTGCAGTGATGCGATCTTGGCTCATCTTTAATTAGGAATTCAAAAGAGATTTTTTTTAACTTTTTTTTCACCTGAACAAGTTATGTTTTTGCCAGAAATTCTTGGAAAACACTTTTTTTCTGGTTCCTAGAATCACAATTCCAATTTCAAATATTACGCCCATATTAATGTAAGCCTTTTCATGTTTTATCTTCATGGATCTCTGGGTCCTTAGGGTGTCAGTGGATTTGGGGATTGAAATTCATTCTCAGGGTCCCTTCCTCTTACTAATTGTAGAATCCCAAGCCTTATTTGTATATATTTCCACGTTTATTTGCTTCCCTATGATTTGCTTTCCTATGATTTGCTTTTTATTTATTTTTTGGCCTTTATTATATATATATATATA
>NW_016875093.1:0-668 GCF_001698545.2 Rhinopithecus bieti
TGTATTTAGGAGAGTTAGCTCTTCCTGTTGAATTGATCCCTTTACCATTATGTAATGCCCTTCTTTGTCTTTTTTTAATCTTTGTTGGTTTAAAGTCTGTTTTATTAGAGACTAGGATTGCAACTCCTGCTTTTTTTTCTTTCCATTTGCTTGGTAAATGTTCCTCCATCCCTTTATTTTGAGCCTGTGTGTGTGTGTGCATGTGAGATGGGTCTCCTGAATACAGCACACTGATGAGTCTTGACTCTTCATGGGATTTGCCAGTCTATGTCTTTTAATTGGGGCATTTAGCCCATTTACATTTAAAGTTAATATTGTTATGTGTGAATTTGATCCTGACATTATGATGCTAGCTGGTTATTTTGCCCATTAGTTGATGCAATTTCTTCATAGTGCTGATGTTCTTTACAATTTGGTATGTTTTGTAGTGGCAGTTTTCCTTTCCATATTTAGTGCTTCCTTCAGGAGCTCTTGTAAGAAAGGCCTGGTGGTGACAAAATCAGCACTTGCTTGTCTGTAAAGGATTTTATTTCTCCTTTGTTTATGAGCTTAGTTTGGCTGGATATGAACTTCTGGGTTGAAAATTCTTTTCTTTAAGAATGTTGAATATTGCCCCCACTCTCTTCTGTAGGGTTTCAGCAGAGAGATTCGCTGTTGGTCTGATGGGC
>NW_016875094.1:0-670 GCF_001698545.2 Rhinopithecus bieti
CCCTAGCAAAACCCTAGTTTTGTCACAAAAAACCCTCTTGGTAGACCGCTAGCAAGACTAATAAAGAAGAAAAGAGAGAAGAATCAAATAGATTCAATAAAAAATGATAAAGGGGATATCACCACCGACCCCACAGAAATACTAACTACCATCAGAGAATACTATCAACACCCCTACGCAAATAAACTAGAAAACCTAGAAGAAATTGATAATTTCCTGGACACTTACACTCTCCCAAGACTAAATCAGGAAGAAGCTGAATCCCTGAATAGACCAATAGCAGGCTCTGAAATTGAAGCAATAACGAATAGCTTACCAACCAAAAAAAGTCCAAGACCAGATGAATTCACAGTCGAATTCTACCAGAGGTACAAGGAGGAGTTGGTACCATTCCTTTTGAAACTATTCTAATCTATCGAAAAAGAGGGAATCCTCCCTAACTCATTTTATAAGACAAACATCATCCTGATACCAAAGCCTGGTAGAGACACAACAAAAAAAGAGAATTTTAGACCAATATCCCTGATGAACATCAATGCAATAATCATAAATAAAAGACTGGCAAACCAAATCCAGCAACATATCAAAAAACTTACCCACCACAATTAACTGGCCTTCATCCCTGGGATGTAAAGCTGGTTCAACATACGCAAATCAGTAAATGTAATCC
>NW_016875095.1:0-1217 GCF_001698545.2 Rhinopithecus bieti
ATGTAGTGCTACATTCAAGTTGTACATAGTACAGAAGTCAAGAGGAAAATCTGGTGACAAGGCCATGGTAAGTTTAATGCGAGCAGTTTCAGCAGTAGAGACAGAAAACAGAAAAAGACTCAAGAAAGAACAGAAACAAGTGAAGAGCACAGGCTGAAACTACATGTATTCAAAATTGAAGGAAGAAGGGAAGGAGATAAAACATCAAAGGAATGAAAAGGAGCAGAGTAAAAGAAAGGTCTCTCTAAGATGGGGAGCTTCGTAGGGTAAGGGAAGACAGGCAACAGAGCACATGAAGACACAAGGAAGTGAAGCAGAACAGAAGACGGATTTAGATTTTGGACTTTGGAGCCACACAGACCTAGCTCTGCCGCCATATTGTGTGACTGTGCAAGGTTTTTAACCTTTCAGAATTTCATCATTACTTTCCAGGTTGTCATAAAATTAAATAAGGCAATGCTTGTGATATGTCTTGCAGTTTCTGGGGAAAAAATAAATACTACCATTTAACTGTCTTTTGAGAACCTTACGGGTTCAAAGAGGTAGTAGAAAGAAGAAAAAGCAGCAAGGACTACAGAGAAGTCAGGGCAGAAGCGGCCAAGCATGCAGATAGGAGGCCAGCTGATGGAAAGGGAGGCTGTGACGCTGAGCAGAAGGGGAAGCATTCACATGTATCACAGGACCTGGAGGTCCTGCCCAATCTCTACTTCACAACTAGTCTGTGTCACAGTTTACTGACTAATAATACCCCAATAATACTCCTTTTCATATCAAATGTAAATGGCACAAATATTTGAAAAGGATTAAAAATTATGTAAGATACGTACCAGTGCTTTTATGAAAATTCTTATTATTAATTATTATACATAAACCCATCTCAGGATAATCCATTTTATAACTGTTGTCCAGGGATATTCCAGAGTCCACTGATTTGCTTCCATGTATGGTTTTTCTGTTTAGAAATCAAATAAGAACTTCATAAAGGTAGAAATGACCGCGCTTTCTGTTTACATTAGTGCAATTTTTATAACTCACAGTAACAGTTAACACTTGTTGAATGTTATAAAACAGGCTGTCTTCATTTCAATTTCACATCAACAATTATACAGATGAGAAAATGACCTGACATGAGGCTAGAAATGTGCTAAAGGTTACGCAAATATTGTGTCACAGTCAAGAAGGAAGGAAAATATCTGTTGGACTTCAAAGTTCAGGCT
>NW_016875096.1:0-347 GCF_001698545.2 Rhinopithecus bieti
GCGTGTGTCCGTGTGTGTGTGTGCGTGTGTCCGTGTGTGTGCGTGTGTGTGTGTGCCCGTGTGTGTGCGTGTCTGTGTGTGTGCGCGTGTGTCCGTGTGTGTGCGTGTGTCCGTGTGTGTGCGCGTGTGTCCGTGTGTGCATGTGTCCATGTGTGTGCGTGTGCGTGTGTCCGTGTGTGTGTGCGTGTGTCCGTGTGTGTGTGCGTGTGTCCGTGTGTGTGTGCGCGTGTGTCCGTGTGTGCATATGTCCGTGTGTGTGTGCGTGTGTCCGTGTGTGTGTGCGTGTGTCCGTGTGTGTGCGCGTGTGTCCGTGTGGTGTGTCCGTGTGTCCGTGTGTGCGTGTGTCC
>NW_016875097.1:0-1393 GCF_001698545.2 Rhinopithecus bieti
CTCTCTGTCACCCAGGCTGGAGTAAAGTGGCCGGATCTCAACTCACTGCAAGCTCTGCGTCCTAGGTTTACGCCATTCTCCTGCCTCAGCCTCCCGAGTAGCTGGGACTACAGGCGCCCGCCACCTTGCCCGGCTAGGTTTTTGTATTTTTTTTTTGGTAGAGACGAGGTTTCACCGTGTTAGCCAGGATGGTCTCGATCTCCTGACCTCGTGATCCACCCGTCTCGGCCTCCCAAAGTGCTGGGATTACAGGCTTGAGCCACTGTGCCCAGCCTATTGTTTCTTTTTTAAACATGCTTCTATATTTTGCAGTTTCAACAATAAACACGTCTTACCATTATAACTGAAAAAATAGTTTTTGTTTTTTCCTTCTTTTTTTTTAAGAAAAAAGAGATATAATTTGACTGGGCGATGTGGCTCATGCCTGTAATCTTAGCACTTTGGGAGGCCGAAGCAGGTGGATTATCTGATTTTGAGACCCCCCCGGCCAACATGGTGAAACCCCCCCCTACCAAAAAAAAAAAAAAAAAAAAAAAAAAAAAAAAAAATAGCGGGGCATGGTAGCACAGGCCTGTAATTCAGTTGCTTGGGAGGCTGAGGCAGGAGAATCACTTGAACCTAGAAGGTGGAGGTGGCAGTGAGCCGAGATCACGCCACTGCACTCCAGTCTGGGCAACAGAGTGAGGCTCCATCTCAAAATAAAATAAAATATTAAGAAGATATAACTCAGCAGGACAAAACTGAATAAAACCTTAAAGTCACTGAAATATTAAGTGATTCAGTCTAAACTTCTGGGTACTATGCTCACTACCTGGGTGACAGAACCATTTGTATTCCAAACCTCAGCATCACGCAACACACCCATGTAACAAAGTTGCACAAATGTGCCTTTTGAATCTAAAATAAAAGTTGAAATTATAAAATCAATAAATGAATTAATGAATTTACTGAAAAAATAAAGCATAAACATGAACAGGAACGTGACACACCTAACTTGTACTTGCCCTTTGTACTTTCTGAATGCAGGGGGGAACTAGCTGCAGCTCTGTTTCCTCTGCATATTTTCACTTATTAAAAGAGTTCTAAACTTCTTTTCTCCAGGCAAAATCTTCAACGTAAAAAAATTATTTTGGAATTAAGACATGTGATTGCCTAAAATCAACTTGTATGTTATTATCAAGTAAACGTTTATGCTCTGGAATCCTCAAAGAAGTATCTTTCTGAATATTTGAACTGTCCATATAGCTGAAGATTAAAACTTCAAATAGAGAGAGTTAAATTGATTACTTTTGCAGATTACTTTGCTTTTAAAACATCGTTATTATATACTTGCCTCACCTCCAGAGTAATATACTAGATATAAGTTTTAAACTGATGAGTCAAAACTATCATT
>NW_016875098.1:0-1251 GCF_001698545.2 Rhinopithecus bieti
CTCTTTCCATTATAGTATGTCCGGGGGTTTTAGTTGTACTCAGTAGGGAGGAGCAGGGAAAATTAGTCCAACCTATCTTGTCCCTCAACTGTGTTTCATGATGTTTTATCTATATTACAAAAAAAATTCTTGAACAGACAATACAAAATAGAATCAGACATCTTAGCACTAGTAGGATCCCTCTAGTCCAATCTTATTTTATAGAAGGGGCAATAGGCCCATGAGACTAACTTAATGAACTCCCACAAAGCCGTAGAGCTACACAGTAGCAGGGCTAAGGACAAGACCAGACAGACACATTCATATTACTACATTCAGCACAGTGTAGTACAGCTTTCTGTATGTTCTTTCATCATCACAGATGAAGGTACATTCTTGGTTTATATCTTCTTTCCTTAATCACTGAAATACTCATTAACATGTTGTGATTTTCAGCTAATCTACAGCATAGGACAGAACAAAGTAACACTTTGGAAGAAAATGAAGGTGGCATCTTAGGTGACATATGTTTATAAATTCACTTTGGAATAATTTCTGATTTTCTAATACATGCATAAATAGAAACTATCTTGATACATATTAAATTCATATTTTGATGAGTAAAAATTAGGATGTTGCATATACCTTTGGAAGTTCATAATATGCTTTAACAGGCAGTATATTAAGGTGATTCAATAACTTATACATTACATGAGGTCATCTGAATATATTATAGCAAGAGATTTACTGATGTTTGGTGTTTATTCACGGAATTTTAATTTTATAAAGAAAAAACAAACATGCAGTTTTAAAAGCAGTGACATTTTTCTATTGTTTACATTAATGTTTCTTGCTATTTTCTTATAGATATTTGAAAGTTGACAATATAACACAGGTTAAGTATCCAAAATTCAAAAATGCAAAATCCAAAATGATCCAAAACCCAAAACTTTTGTTATTGCTGTTGTTGAGACAGAGTCTCGCTATGTCACCTAGGCTGGAGTGCAGTGGCTCGATCTCGGCTCACTACAACCTCCACCTCCTGGGTTCAAGCAATTCTCCTGCCTCAGCCTCCCGAGTAGCTGGGTACGTACCATCACGCCAGGCATGTACCATCATGCCAGGCTAATTTTTGTATTTTTAGTAGAGATGGGGTTTCACCATGTTGGTCAGGCTGGTCTTGAACTTCTGACCTTAGGTGATCTGCCCGCTTCAGCCTCCCAAAGTACTGGGATTAGAGGCATGAGCCACTGAAAGTGGCCTCCTTCTTTA
>NW_016875099.1:0-2661 GCF_001698545.2 Rhinopithecus bieti
GCCCGGGCGGCACCGCCAGGTGAGCTGCTCGGCCGGGAGCGAGGCAAGCAGGGCGCCCCGGGACCTGCGCCCGGCGGGGACCGGCGCCCAGGGCGCTGTATCCGAGGGGGTCTGCGCCCTGGCTCAGCCGGAGCGGGCAGGGACGGGGCGCACCCTCCGGGACCCCGGCCCGCCGTGCCCGGGTCCGTTTGGTGACGTCAGGGATCCTGGCTCAGCCGCCGGCACTTCCTCACCCGGGGCCAGCGCCACCTCTCCGGTCTGTGCGGTGGGGCGGCCCCAACTTTGAATGGGGACCCGGAGGAAGGTCAGAGGTCGTGCGGGGGCTGGCGTTCAAAACTCCTCTTTCCGAGCGGCTCTACGTGGGGTGGCGCCGTCTCTCCTGACCGCCCCTGTGCGCAGAGCTCTCGGACGCTCGGAGCCACACTTCCCCGTCTCACTTCGGTGGTTGCGGGTGGCGGGTGGGAGCGATACCGCGGGAGGCGCAGTCCTTCCCCGAGACTTTTGGAGAGCTTGCAGGACACATGCGATGCCCGCTCCACAACTCTCTGCGTAATTATGCGTGTGTCTGTGCGTGTTCCTGGTTATACTTTGGAATCCTAATGAGGGCATTACCTGCACAGCAAGAGTTCAAGTTAAAGATGTGTCCCGTTTGGGCAGGGAGTGTCTGGATTCCAGCAGGAGGTTGGGGCGGGGCTCTCTTGGTACCCAAATCTCGAACTAGGGTGAGAAACTATGGGGAAGCGGTGTTAAATGGGTGACATGCTGGAGGGTAACGGGTGGCCACATGCTGGAGGGTAACGGGTGGCCTTGTCCATTAGAATTTAATTTGCATTTCAGTTCCATCAGTGCGACCCTGGGCAAGCTGAAGAACCTTTTTGGGTCTGTTTCCCCTTCTGGATACTGGAGCCACCCAACCTGTTTTCCAGGGCTGTGTCGAGATTATTGCTGTTCCACGAGGTTCGCTGAGAATCGGGGCGCATGCATGGAGAGTCCTCGGCCAGTTCCTGACTCTCTGGTTCAAGGGCATTCTGTGGGGGCATGGGCCCTTGTCCTTAGCTACAGTTCTGTGGGGAAGTGTTAGAGAATTTTGAAGTCTATGCCAGCCTCAAGCAGTTTCTCTTGCAAAGGTGTGTGTGCACTCACGTGTATGCCAACTCAGGGCCAGTCCTCATTGTGAGCCTCACTGATGTTTAAGTCACCTAATGATGCAGCTGCCACCCCCCACCAGCGACTGGAGTATGGGCAGTTCCTCTGGAAGAGGAAAAGCAGAGACCCCATGAGTAGCTGTTTTGCACTCATTCGGTAGAGTCAGTGAAAAACTGCTGGTGAAAAAACTTGAAAACACTTCTTGTTTGGGCGCGGTGGCTCACGCCTGCAATCCCAGCACTTTGGGAGGCCGAGGTGGGCGGATGTCTTGAGGTCAGGCGTTCCAGACCAGCCTGGCCAACATGGTGAAACCCCATCTCTACTAAAACTATAAAAATTACCTGGGCATGGTGGGGTGAGCCTGTAATCCCAGCTACTCAGGAGGCTGAGGCAGGAGAATCACTTGAACCCAGGAGGTGGAGATTGCAGTGAACGCAGATCATGCCATTGCACTGCAGCCTGGGTGACAAGAGGGAGACTCCGTCTCAAAACAAACAAACAACAAACAAACATTAATTTATAAAACAGCAAGAACACAAAGAGAAAAGTTTTCCCGTTACATCATCCCTTAATATAAAGTCAAGTTGTATCCTGTACCCTCTCCCAGCCTCCAATAAATACTAACCACTCTCCTGGATTTACCAGCAGATCGCCTTTATAAAAATGGAATTGTATTATACGCATACACTTGCAACTATTGTTTGCAACTATTTTTTTTATTGACCTCACAGATCTTTCCAGATCCAATTGTTATCCATCATCCTCATTCTTTCTGATAGCAACTGAGCATTCTTCAGTGCGTGTGCACCATGGCTTATCCAGGAGGCCCCCCACATTGATGAGCAGTTGTTTCCTGTTTTTTTTTTTTTTGTATTTCTATTGCAAGTATTGCTTCCATGATTTTCTGTCATACATATTGCATCTTTGTGCATGTCTTTCTGTACATGTACAATTGCAGGATCAAAGCATATGCATGTTTTGCTTTTTAATAGCTGCTCAGAGGTTGCCCTAAAAGAGCAGGGGTGGAATTTACACTCTCACCTCCAGTGGCTGACACCGTTCCTTTGAGAATAGTGTATCCCCTCTGATGCCACAGGGTGGGTGTCAGGTGCAGTGGTAAATGTCCTTTGAACTGTTGGAGGGCCCTTACCACACAAGTATTTGCCTGTGCCCCATTTTAGCAGAGTTGTTTTGTGGGATTTTGGATGAAATCCTGTACCGGCTTACCATGCAGAGAGCACTGAAGAGACAGAAACTGCCTTGATTTCTGGTTTGGGGTCCTTATATCTCATTTCATGCCCTTCTAAATAAGTTTATGAAATACAAGAACATGAATGAGATTTTGAGATACAAGAAAATGTCCTTTAGAAGGACACGAAATGTAAAAATGGCAGAAATCAGTTATTCAAACTCAGCCATGTTTGTATTTACAAAATAAGTGGTTTTATAGAATTACCCATTAAGAATGGGAAACAGGAACAAAAAAGGAATTTCAAGCCTTTTTTTTTTTTTTTT
>NW_016875100.1:0-345 GCF_001698545.2 Rhinopithecus bieti
AGAAAGAAAGAAAGAAAGAAAGAAAGAAAGAAAGAGAAAGAAAGAAAGAAAGAAAAAGAAAGAAAGAAAGAAAGAAAGAAAGAAAGAAAGAAAGAAAGAAAGAAAGAAAAAGAAGGAAGGAAGGAAGGAGGAAGGAAGGAAACAAGAAAGAAAGAAAAGAAAGAAAGAAAAAGAAAGAAAAAAAGAAAGAAAGAAAGAAAGAGAGAGAGAAAGAAAGAAAGAAAGAAAGAGAAAGAAAGAAAGAAAGAAAGAAAGAAAGAAAGAAAAAGAAAGAAAGGAAAAAGAAGGAAGGAAGGAAGGAGGAAGGAAGGAAACAAGAAAGAAAGAAAAGAAAGAAAGAAAAAG
>NW_016875101.1:0-1247 GCF_001698545.2 Rhinopithecus bieti
TAAGGAGAGTTGGGAAATCATATATATATATGTATATATATTATATATATGGAGAAAACTGTGGTGTGTTTTAGACAAAAGTAATTTTCCTTTAACTTTTAGGCAAGTTGCATTCTTTTAAAATGTCGGATTGGATTCCTGTAATTGACATGCATTTGAGATTAAGCAGGTAGTGAGTAGAAGATGTAGATGTCAAGAAACTCTGGCATTATCAGTGAATCCCAGATTAATTTTGTTCTATCTCTTTGTGTCCATTATTCTTCATATGAAAGTTATTACTCTTTAAATTATTCTCCTAGATGCTTCAAAAACATTAAGTGAAGAGTATGCTTATTTGAACAAATACATCGTGGGATAGGTTACAATTACTGTTATTACTTCCAATTCCTTATATAATCATACATTTTATGCATGAAAATGTTCAAGTGGACACTTGGTCTGATGCTGAAAATTATTTAGTAATAATTTTAACCTTATTATACCAGAAAATGTTAATCAAAAGAGAATATTCTAATTTAACTCTAAACAATCATTAGGTAAAAGAAAATTCTTGGGAAATGAGATTTCTGACTTGAAAGTAAATAAGCTTAGAAAATTAGTTTAGCTACATAAAAAATTTTAAGTATGCTGCATAGGAGGTTGTATTTGTCAATCAAATACAACCATGGAGTTTCGATTACTAAAAATGTTAGGTGATTAAAGGTAAATATATACATTGGAAAATATATATGAATTAGAATGGACTTTATTAAATTCTATTAGTAGTTAAATGCATAGCAGGGCAATAAAAATACAGATTATATATGTAAGATTATATGGTCTGAAGTTCTCATTTTAGATAATGAGGTAAAACTTTTTTTCTAATTTTCAAAGAGCGTTATTTTTATACATAAAGATTGGGAAGCCCAACATTTTAAAAGAGGACTACATTGATATTATACTATCTCTCTCTCTCTGTCTTTCTCCCTCTCTCTCTCTCTCTCTTTTTCACACACACACACACACACACACACACACACACACTTGGTATATTGCTTTCAGAAGCAATTCTCAAGACTTGAGACAGATACGTACTTTGTTTTAATTCATTGTTAGTTTTCCTGCTTGGTTTGGTATATTCTAAATAAAGCTCGTTTCATTAATAAATAAATGTATGTATTTGTTAAATTCAGCTGAACGTATTTTTGATCAGTGCAGATTTTGAAACAAACTATAATAATGAAACACTTAGGGTAATACTAATCTTA
>NW_016875102.1:0-1251 GCF_001698545.2 Rhinopithecus bieti
TAGTACGCCTCGGAGAACTCCTGCCGGGCGTGGTGCAGGACGTCAGCCTTGGTCTTTCCCTTGCGCTCGATGTGCCGAATGCTACCGTCTTCGAAGTCAACTTGCAGTTCGTAGGTTTTCTTGATCGTCATGGTCAGAAGAGAGTAGTGATGCGGATGGAAATCATGCGCTTGGGATAGGGGACATTGCGCCGGCCCTTGAGGGGCCGGCCTTTATGCCGGTGCTTGAGTTCGAACGACGGACGCAGATGCGGGTTGATGTTGCGATGTCCGGCGCGCAGTTTCTTGCGGGTCTTCTCGCTCATGGACTTGGGATAAACCGCCAGCACCTTAGCCTGCTTTTCTTCGGCCAAGACCGCTGCCTTAGCCTTGGCGTCTTTCTTACTGCGCGCCTTCAGCTTCTCGTAGCTGTGGTTCACGAAAGGCCCGCTACTGGGCAGGCTCAGGGCAGCGGTGTATTGGCGAATGGTCATGCGGGCCTCTTGAGGGGGTCGATGCCGCGGACGCGCAAAGCTTCGTCCAAGCGAACAGCGACAATCCAGTTGTTGAGCTTGATGGCGGCATAAACGACGGTACAACCACCAATGATAGCCAGTAGACGTTCCATGGTTCACTCCTTCTGTAGTATGGGGCGGGTATGTAGCCTTTCACGTATTGTGAACGGCATAAGCCCCCACCCCGGAGGGTGGGGTCGAACTTAACTCGGTTTGGCGTGACCGGAGCCTTGGATCAACTGGGCGTGGGTGTAGTCGAACGGCCGGCGACTGCCGTCTTGGACACGTAGCGGATGGGCGATGCCGCCGCGACAAGCCCAGATCTCATCGGGCAAGAAGAGCAGTTTGTCCGGCCAGTTGTAGCGACGCGTCAAGTCACCGAAGGATTCGTCTTCGCCCCGATCCGAAGCGCCCACAAACACACCCGACTGGCCTTCTTTAAGCAGTTCGGTGATTGCATTCAGGCGACGTTCGTAACCTCTGCGGTTCTGGCCATTGGGCGGCAACAACTGAATACCGTTCGCCATAAAGAGCCATTCCAGACTGTTAGCCATCGGGGCACCGAGGACCGTGGCGCACTTCATGGCATCATCGATCGTGGACGCTACGACGATTTGCAGTGGAACACGACTACCTCCGTTGAAGGTAGAGCGCTTTTTCGGATCACGCTGGGTCCAGAGCTGAGCGAAGGATTCTTCATTGGAGTGGGACATGTTCACCTCAGGCGATGATGTAACTGTTGTCGTGGAGCCAGTCCA
>NW_016875103.1:0-273 GCF_001698545.2 Rhinopithecus bieti
AAGAGTTACACTGTTCTTTCATTGAGCAGTTTGCTAACACTGTTGTCATGGATTCTACAACGGCGTATTTCGGAGCCCATTGAAGCTTATGGTGACGGAGCAAATATCCTCAGACAAAAACTAGAAATAAGTTTTCTGAGAATCTGCTTTGTGTTGTTTGAATTCATCTCACAGAGTTACATGATTCTTTTCATGGAGCAGTTTGGTAGCACTGGTTTTCGGGAATGTGAGAACGGATAATTTGGACCGTATTGAACCCTATGGAGACACAAT
>NW_016875104.1:0-683 GCF_001698545.2 Rhinopithecus bieti
CTGGCCTGGGCTCTAGAACAGGGCTTAGTCTCAATACTGGACTTGGTCTCAGAGTTCATCTGAGTTCCAGAGCTGAGCTTAGTCTCAGAGTCCATCTGAGTTCTAGAGCTGGGCTTGGCCTCAGAGGTGGCCTGAGTTCTAGAACAGGGCTTGGTCTCTATGCTGGGCCTGGTCTCAGAGCTCATCTGGGTTCTAGGGTTGGGCTTGGTCTCAGAGCTGGCCTGAGTTCTAGAACAGGGCTTGGTCTCAATGCTGGGCTCAGTCTCAGAACCCATCTGGGTTCTAGAGCTGGGCTTGGTCTCAGAGCTGGCCTGAGTTCTAGAACAGGGCTTGGTCTCAATGCTGGGCTCATTCTCAGAGCCCATCTGGGTTCTAGAGCTGGGCATGGTCTCAGAGTCCATCTGGGTTCTAGAGCTGAGTTTGGCCTCAGGGTTGGCCTGGGCTCTAGAACAGAGCTTGGTCTCAATACTGGGCTTGGTCTCAGAGTTCATCTGAGTTCTAGAGCTGAGCTTAGTCTCGGAGCCCATCTGGGTTCTACAGCTGAGTTTAGCCTCAGAGGTGGCCTGAGTTCTAGAACAGGGCTTGGTCTCTATGCTGGGCTCGGTCTCAGAGCCCATCTGGGTTCTCAAGCTGGGCATGGTCTCAGAGCCCATCTGGGTTCTAGAGCTGGGCATGGTCTCAAA
>NW_016875105.1:0-209 GCF_001698545.2 Rhinopithecus bieti
GAAAGAAAGAAAGAAAGAAAGAAAGAAAGAAAGAAAGAGAAAGAAGGAAGGAAGGAAGGAAGGAAGGAAAGAAAGAAAGAGGGAGGGAGGGAAGGAAGGAAGGGAGAAAGAAAGGGAGAGAAAAAGAAGAAAGGAAGGAAGAAAAGAGAAAGAAAGAAAGAAAGAGAGAGAGAAAGAAAGAAAGAAAGAAAAGAAAGAAAGAGAAAGAA
>NW_016875106.1:0-1217 GCF_001698545.2 Rhinopithecus bieti
CACTGCATCATGGAGCAGCCGCCCAGGGTGGGAGCGCGCATTTGCCTCCTGTGTAAGGCTTCCTGCAGCACTGTGGTGAGCTGTGGGTTCATGCCCAGGGAATGTAAGCGAGCCGTTTCTGTGTGAAACCACAGCATCCACAGCCCAGACACCCTCCCTCCCAGCTTCCTCCCCGCTCCAGGGTGACCATGTATGGGCAGTCCTGATGTCCATCCGGCCCTTTGTGCGGGCGCCGGGAAGGGTCCTGCAGGCGGCACCCAGGGGTGGTGCGGGGGCTGTGTTTACACACAGCACAGCATGGGTCTTACTCAGCAACATGCCCAGGAGAAGCGCCCAGCCTCATTCTTCACAGCTGCTCTGGGGCACTCCACAGGAGAGGTGAAGGAGGCTTCCATCTGCTCCTGCTGCCCAACACCAGGGACTGGCAGAGGGTCCTCGTGCTTTGCAGGTACAAACAGCGCTTTCCCCTGGGGCAGACCTGAGCCACGACAGGCAGCCAGTGCACAGGAGTGTGTGCTCAGACCACACACAGTGGCTTTTCAAAGGATTTTGCTTACTCAGCCACATCAGGGAGGGCACTAGGGCAGGTATCCAGAGTGCCAGTGACTTGGTCATTTTCTGAGCACGATGGCGGCTCAGGGTTTGGACCCCCAGAGGGAGCAGGGCCCTGTGCCTCGGCCTCCCTCGAGCGGCCCCGCCCTCCCTCAGCATGGGTGCTGAAGAAATGGAGGCCCACGCTGCCTGTCACCGACCTGCGGCTGGACTTTTACCCCACCCCATCTGCGTCGGTCACCCAGTCCCCTGTGGCACGGGTGCATGGAGGCCTAGTGAGGTCAGAAACGGTCCTGCCACCGGTGGGGGGATTCAGGGTGGGGGAACAGGCAGTTGGCTCCGGGAGGGCTTCTGGTGTGAGTGTGGGGCAGGCGGGCCCACTCCCTCAGCTGGAGTTGGTGCTGTCTGGGGGTCCTAGGCCCACCTTCCTCCCACAGGCCTCTGTACTCGCTGGGCCCTGACTGTTGGTTGGGGTACGGTTCAGGGAAGAAACAGAGACAGACCCCTGGCATGCAGGGACTCCAGGTCTGGGGTCAGAGTGTGGGCGGGTCCTGAGGGCCCTGCCACCCGGCACTGCTGAGGACAGGTGTGCATCTGACAGCCTCCTGCCTCCACTGAGCTGGCTTCGGAGCAGCCAGGCCTCCCGGTGCCAACACCTCCCGGCT
>NW_016875107.1:0-887 GCF_001698545.2 Rhinopithecus bieti
GGGTCAGAAATTTCTGCTGGCTATACTGGCTGAATGTGGAAATCATTGATCTTTGCAAAGATAAATCCTGACATTAATTGCAAACTCCATTTTGAGGGCAGTATAGGAGTTATTTTATTTTTTGCCATGTTTTACTTTTTTTTTGTCCATCAGTGTGCCTTTAATCTAAAAATACACCACAATACTAATGGCAGGTTCCATAGCTTTCTAGTTTTGTTTTTTGTTTTTTCCACTTGGATCAAATAGTTTTGATAGAAAAAGATCTGTACCATTATTTCCTTTCCTTAACAGCTATTGTAATTTCCTGGACTTGGTTGCTTTTCACTTCGTCAGTTAAGAAGACTCAGTTTGTTTTCTGCATCAGTTTTCTCTCTCTCCTTCTTATGTGTGTGTGTGTGTCTGTGTGCTGTGTTGTGGTGTGTGTGTGTGCACAGGGCCAACCTTCAGGCTTATGGCTTTTGGAACATTTTCTTAATTTAATAGAGAACAGAATTCAATGATTAGCAACATCACTAAAAATTTACCCCATTTCTTCTCGATGAGTCACTGACCCCTGATGTGCATGAAAAGTCTAATGTCCACCTCATAAGACGTCATCAGGCTTCAGGTTCAGAAGCATGGAGGACTGGTAGCGGGCCCTCTGTGCTTGGCGTGTGACAATTCCAGTGGCTTTCTTGGCACCATCAGATGCCTGGTGCCACAAACTTGGGTCTGCTCCTAGAGGGACAAGGAGTTCCTCCTTGTCCTTAATTGCTTTATGTGCCTTCACTCAGTGAACCCAATGGGAAGGACAACCTGACTTTTTAAACCAAAGGGTTGGGCCTGAACGATGATTATTTTGCCCACATGCCTTCTAGGTGCGGAATGTGTGTTCCTGTGGTATTGAT
>NW_016875108.1:0-1210 GCF_001698545.2 Rhinopithecus bieti
GGGGCTCACGCCACCAGCACTTTGGGAGGCCGAGGCAGGTGGATCAGCTGAGGTCAGGAGTTCAAGACCAGCCTGGCCGACATGGAGAAATGCTGTCTCTACTAAAAATACAAAAAATTATCCAGGCAGGGTGGTGGATGCCTATAATCCCAGCTACTTGGGGGGCTGAGGCAGGAGAACCGCTTGAACCCAGAAGGTGGAGGTTCCAGTGAGGTGAGATCACACCATTGCACTCCAGTTTGGGCAACAAGAGTGAAACTCCATCTTACAAAAAAAAAAAAAAAAAAAAAAAAAAAAAAAAAAAAAAAAAAAAAAGAGTGAAAGAAAAGAAAAGAAATTGAAGAAGACAAATAAATGGGAAGATATTCATGTTCATGGAGTAGAAGAATTAATACTGTCAAAATGTCATATAAATGGGAAGACATTCATGTTCACGGAGTAGAAGACTTAATATTGTCAAAATGTCATACTACCCAAAGAGATCTACAAACTCAGTGAAATCTCTACCAAATACCAATAACATTTTTCACAGAAACAGAAAAAAAAACCTTGAAATTCATGTGGAGCCACAAGAAAACCCCTAATAGCCAAAGCAATCTTGAGCCAAAAGAACAAAGCTGGTGGCATCACATTGCCTGACTTCAAAATATACTACAAAGTTATAGTAATCAAAACAGCATGGTACTGGCATAAAACAGATACATTGACCAGTGGAATAGAACAGACAGCCCAGAAATAAATCCACGTATTTACAGCCAACTGATTTTCAAAGAAAGGTGCCAAGAACACACATGGGGAGAGGACAGCCTCTTCAATAAACAGTAGTGGGACAACTGGACATCCATATGGAGAAGAATAAAAGTAGACCCTTACCTCACACTATATACAAAATCAACTCAAAATAAAGACTTAGGCCAGGCACAGTGGCTCACGCCTGTAATCCCAGCACTTTGGAAGGCTGAGGTGGGTGGATCACGAGGTCAGGAGATCAAGACCATCCTGGCTAGCATGGTGAAACCCCGTCTCTACTAAAATACAAAACAAAATTAGCCAGCTGTGGTGGTGGGCGCCTGTAGTCCCAGCTACTCAGGAGGCTGAGGCAGGAGAATGGCGTGAACCCAGGAGGCGGAGCTTGCAGTGAGCCAAGATCACGCCACTGCACTCCACCCTGGGTGACAGAGCGAGACTCCGTCTAAAAAAAAAAAAAAAA
>NW_016875109.1:0-1811 GCF_001698545.2 Rhinopithecus bieti
GGTGTTTTTTTTTAAAAAATGTTTTTTTTTTTTTTTTTTTTTTTTTTTGGTAGGTTTTCTTTGGTTACTTTTTTATTTCATTTTGTTAAGCCATCAAAAGCTTTGAGTTTGGGCTGGGCATGATGACTCATGCCTGTAATCCCAGCACTTTGGGAAGCCAAGGTATGAAGATCATTTGAGGTCAAGAGCTCAAGGCCAGCCTGGCCAACATGGTGAGACCCCATCTCTACTAAAAATTCAAAAATTATCTGGGCGTGGTGGTGCATGCTTGTAATCCCAGGAGGGTGATGTGGGAGGATCACTTGAACCCAGGAGGTGGAGGCTGCAGTGAGCCAAGATAGTGCCACTGCACTCCAACCTGAGTGACGTACCGAGACTGTCTCAAAAAAAAAAGAAACATGCTTTGAAATTGGCCTTTACCTGTGTGTACTACAATTTAAAAGACCATCTTTGAAAAGACAGTAGAATAGACTTTTACTATGAAACGCTACTCTCTGGAACCCTTAGTATACTGACTATTACCTCATAAAGAGTACAACCAAGCCTAATGCAACTTAATTGTTCACACAGTTTTGTAAGATGTGCTTTTTCTATAACTCTACAGGTCTTAAAAGAAATCCTCATAATATTATATGATTGTATTATGGGTTCCATAAAACATTATTACAATATATTTTCTGGAAAAATGTTTCCTAGTGAACATGCATATCCCAGACATTTTACCTTTCTCTTAATTTATTCCATCTGATTTTACCACCTTGCTCTTGCTAGAGTTAAGAGTTTTCTGAAAACTTATTCAGTGTTAACTAATGTTACTTTTCCTGGGCCATTTTTGTTGGTATTGAGTTTTTTCTTTATGTGATCATGAAGTTATAGCTTAGAACAAGATTATTTTGTTGCAAGAGTCTATTTAGGAGTAATATTTTTTAAGTAAGCTGAAGTTGTTCTGATAAATGTTTATCTAAGTTAAAATAAAACTTAATTAACTATGATGTGACCATTTAAAGGGGGGAGATATATTAACTTTGTGGAATTGTGTCATTAAATACAAAGAACAAGAAAAAAAGAAAAACAGTGGCTGGATGAGGTAGTGTAGAATCGCAAACTTACAGGAGATAATTAGACTCAATAAGACACCTAATGGAAAAAGAACATTCATATGATATATTCATTCATTCAACAAATTTTATTAAACACATCATCTGTCAATGAATCTATGAAGATCGGGTACTTTAGCAATATAGAACAATGTACAATAACAAATAAGACAATCCATGTGAAGGCAGTTCATTGCTGGTGTGGTGGCTCTATCGTCAGCATAACCCTGTGTTACTTTCATCTTTCTGCTCCAGCACCTAGCACACATCACTTCCATTCAAGTTCACTTCATAGTCCAAGAGGGCAGTTGAAGCCTGTCTTACTCTGCTTAGTTGCCATAGCAGAATACCACAGACTGTGTGGCTTATACAACAGAAATGTATTCTCCCTCTGCTCTGGAAGCTAGAAGGCCAAAATAAGTTGCTTTCAGCTTGGTGTTTGATGAGGCTTCCCTTCCTGTCTTGTAGATGACCACCTTCTTGCTGTATCCTCACATGGCCTTATCTCTGTGTAGGTGGTGGAGAGAGACAGAGAGAAACAGAGAGAGAGATGGGGAGAGAGAGAGAGGGAAAGAGGGAGAGACAGAGAGAGAGAAGGAAGGAAGGAGAGAAGAAGGAGAGAAGGAAGGAAGGAGAGAAGGAAAGGAAGGAAGGAAGGAAGGAAGGAAGGAAGGAAGGAAGGAGGGAAGGAAGAAGAGAGAAAAGAAAAGAAAG
>NW_016875110.1:0-1562 GCF_001698545.2 Rhinopithecus bieti
AATGAAAAGAGAAGCTTAACTGTGTGAGTGGAATTCACATGACACAGAGCAGTTTCACTGAAAGCTTCCTTCTTGTTTTCTCTAAGGTTATTTCTTTTTCAGGATATTCTAAAGAGCGTCTCTAAATGTCCTTTCTCAGATTACACAGAAACAATGCTTACAAACTGCTCTATCCAAAGAATGATTTAACTCTATCAGATGAAACAAACATCACAAAAGAGTTGCGGAAAAGCTTCTCTCCAATTTTCGATGGAAAACATTTCCTTGCTCGACACAGGCCTCCGGTTGCCACTTACTATCCCTTCACAGAAGCCTCAAAGACCGACTTTCCAACTGGGAAATATAGAGTAAGCTTTAACCCTGTGGAAAGAATGGACATGTCAGAGAGCAGATTCTTCGAGTGCTTCTTTCTGTTTTTTATGGAACGACACTTCACTTTTTGCCATAGTCTTCAATGTGCTCCGAAGATCACTCTTTCGATTTTACAGGAACAGTGTTCCAACTGTGCTTTATGAGAAGAAAGCTATAACTCCCTGCGTGGAAAGCACCTGTCAGCAAGCAGTTTCTCAGGAAGCTTCTCTCCAGTTTTCATCTGACTATATTTCCTATTTCACCATTGTCCCGAATGTGATCCCAAATATCCCTTCACAGGTCCATCCACAAGAGAGTTTCCAAGCTGCATAATGTAAAGAGAGTTTTATCTATGTGAGATGATTACACATATCACAGAGTAGTTTCCTAGAAAGATTCTTTCCAGTTTTTGCCTGCGACAATTTCCCTTTTCACCATCGGCATCATCGTGCTCCCAAATATCACTTGTTACTTGTGTCTCCAAAAGGGTTTCCCTGATGCTTTACGAGATGAGAGGTATAACACAGTGAGTGGAATGCACCCCTCACAAAGCAGTTCCTCGGAAAACTTCTCTCCAGTTTCGGTCTGAACATATTTTCTTTTACATCACAAGCCTGAATGTGCTCCCGAATATCCCATCACACGCTAAACATACACATTGTTAGAAAACTGCTCAACGATTGATGGGGGCTGTCGAATTGATGGGTGCAGTACACCAACATGGCAGAAGTATACATATGTAACAAACCTGCACGTTATGCACATGTACCCTAGAATGTAAAGTATAATAATAAAAAGAAAGAAAAAAAAGATCTACTAGCAAAAATTTATTTATGTAACTTACAATTAAATGAATTATACTAAAATAAATGGTAATAAATGATTGAAAAAACAAAACTGCTCATTGAAAAGAGATGCTTAACTGAGAAAGAATTAACACGACACAAAGCAGTTTCATAGAATGCTTCCTTCTGGATTTTACCTGAGAATATTTCTTTCTCCATGCTCTAAGGATCGTTCCCAAATGTCCTTCCTCAGATTCCACAAAAGCAGTGATTTCAAGCTGCTCAATCCAAAGAATGATTTAAATCTATGAGAGGAATACACACATCGCAAAGCAGTTGCTCAGAAAATTTCTCTGCACGTTTCATTGGAAGATGTTTTCTCGCTCACCACAAGCCTCTGGGCGTCACTAAATATCCCTTCACAGA
>NW_016875111.1:0-1641 GCF_001698545.2 Rhinopithecus bieti
CTGAGACTGTGCCACTGCCGTCCAGCCTGGGCCACAGACCAAGACTCCGTCTCAAAAAAAAAAAAAAAAAATTAATTTAATTTAATTTAAAAGGCCAGGCGCAATGGCTTACACCTGTAATCGCAGCACTTTGGGAGGCCAAGGTGGGAGGATCACTTGAGGTCAGGAGTTGGAGACCAGCCTGGCCAACATGGTGAAACCCCATCTCTACAAAAAATACAAAAATTAGCCAGGCATGGTGGCGGGCACCTGTAATCCTAGCTACCTGGGAGGCTGAGGCATAACAGTTGCTTGCACCTGGGAGGTGGAGGTTGCCACTGCACTCCAGCCTGGGCAGCAGAGTGAGACTCTGCCTCAAGAAAAAAAAAAAAAGTGAAAGTCAACAAATAAAACCCAAAGCAACAAAAAGTCAATGTCACGGGTGGAAAACAGACGGGGAGAGAGGGAAACAGGGGAACTGCTATGAATGAAAAGAGAGTAAAAAGACATTACAAGCAGATGCAAAACTTTGATTGAATCCTGGTCATTAAAAAAAAAAAAATCTATGGAAGACGTTTTTGGGGAAATACAATTATAAAGGGACTCAATATTATGAAATAACATTACAAAGTTGGAATTTTCTTAGATGTTTTAATTACATCATAGTTATAGAAAAGAGTGTTCTTTTTTTTTTTTTTTTTTTTTTGAGAGAGAGTTTCACTCTTGTTGCCAGGTTGGAGTACAATGGTGCGATCTTGGCTCACCACAACCTCCACCTCCCAGGTTCAAGCAATTCTCCTTCCTCAGTCTCCCAAATAGCTGGGATTACAGGCACATGCGCCACCATGCCTGGCTAATTTTGTATTTTTAGTAGAGACGGGGTGTTTCTCCATGTTGGCCAGGCTAGTCTCAAACTCCCTACCTCAGATGATCTGCCTGCCTCGGCCTCCCAAAGTGCTGGGATTACAGGTGTGAGCTACCGCGCCCGGCCCACATAATTTTGTAAAAAACAATAATAATAATAAGCAGCTCACAGTAAAAAAGAAAATGCGTAAGTACACACACAAAAAATCCAAGTACCATGTAGTAGAAGCAGTTTGAACAACAGATAGAATGAACAGACTTGCAAATACTTCAATACTGGAATTTCAGACATAGATTATATAATAACTATGTGGCCGGGCGCGGTGGCTCATGCCTGTAATCCCAGCACTTTGGGAGGCCGAGGCAGGCAGATCACCTGAGGTCAGGAATTGGAGACCAGCCTGGCCAACATGGTGAAACCCCATCTCTACTAAAAATACAAAAAAATTAGCCGGGCGTGGTGGTGGGCGCCTATAATCCCAGCTACTCGGGAGGCTGAGGCAGGAGAATCGCTTGAACCCGGGAGGCAGAGGTTGCAGTGAGGCGAGATCACGCCATAGCACTCCAGCCTGGGCAACAAGAGGTAAACTCAGTCTCAAAAAAAAAAAAAGAAGAGGAAATTAGGACACACAGAGAGACACCAGGGGCAAGAAGCACGCACAGAGGAGAGACCACAGGAACACATGGCAAGAAGGCAGCCCTCGCCCTCCGCAAGCCAAGCACAGGGTCTTCGGGCGAAACCAAACCTACCAGCCGTGATCTTAGACCTCCAGCCTTAGGACTGTGGGAAAATAAATT
>NW_016875112.1:0-273 GCF_001698545.2 Rhinopithecus bieti
CCACAGTTTGGTTATGCATTTTGGGGAGAAAACCTTCCTCTTCTAACTTTGTTCCAGAGTTGGAGATCTTCAAATTAACTGACAACAGATACATTAGTATGAGAGACAATACTTGGCTTCTTATTCCACAAGTATCATTGTTTGAGTAGAACTCAAACAGAATAGGAATTTATGTTTGTTTTATATTCAATAGTGGTAACTTTGAAGACATAGTTGTTTTATTACACCAAAAATATTATATTAACCTTATTTAACTAAGTTTTATCCAAATCG
>NW_016875114.1:0-1216 GCF_001698545.2 Rhinopithecus bieti
CCTCCCAAAGTGCTGGGATTACAGGCTTGAGCCACCACGCCTGGCCAAGTTTACAATTTTTAAAATATAATTCAACTTTTATTTTAGATTCAGGAACATATGTGCAGATTTGTTACATGGGTATGTTATGAGATGCTGAAGCTTGAGGTGCAAATAATCCCACCACCCAGGTAGTAAGCATAGTACCCCACAGGTATTGTTTTAAACCCTTTCCCCCATCCTCCTCTTCCCCATCTAGTTCCCAGTGTCTATTATTCTCATCTTTATGTCCATGGGTACCCTGTACTTAGCTCCCACTTATAAGTGAGAACATGTGGTATTTGGTTTTCTGTTCCTATGTTAATTCACTTAAGATAATGGCCTCCAGCTGCATCTATGTTGCTGCAAAGGATATGATTTCATTCTTTTTTATGGCTGTATATGTAGCATATTTTCTTTATCCATCCACTATTGATGGGCACCTAGGTTGGTTCCATGTCTTTACTATTGTGAAAAGTGCTGCAATGAACAGACAAGTACATGTGGGTTTTTTTTTTTTTTTGGTAGAACAATTTATTTTCCTTTGGGTATATACCCAGCAATGGAATTGCTAAGTCAAATGAAAATTTTAAGTTCTTTGCAAAATCTCCAAACTGCTTTCTACAGTGGCTAAACTATCTACATTCCCACCACTAGTGTATAAGCATTTTCTTTTCTCCACAGCCTCACCAGCATCTGTTGCTTTTCAACTTTTTAATAAAGCTATTCTGACTAGTGTGAGATGGTATCTCATTGTGGTTTTGATTTACATTTCTCTGATGATTAGTAATGTTGAGCATTTTTTCATATGTTTGTTGACTACTTATATGTCTTATTTTGGGAACTGTCTGTTCATGTGTTTTGTCCATTTTGTAATGGGGTAATTTATTTTTTGCTTGTTGAATTTTTTAAGTTCCTTACAGATTCTGGATATTAGACCTTTGTCAGATGCATAGTTTGTAAATATTTTCTTCAATTCTGTAGGTTGTCTGTTTACTGTGTTGTTAGTTTCTTTGCTGTGCAGAAGCTCTTTATTAGGTTTTGTTTGTCATTTTTTGGTTTTGTTCCAATTGCTTTTGAGGGCTTAGTCATAAATTCTTTCTCAAGGCCAGTATCAGAATGGTATTTCCTAGATTTTCTTCTAGGATTCTTATAGTTTGAGGGCCTACATTTAAGTATTTAATCCACCTTGAGTTAA
>NW_016875115.1:0-1639 GCF_001698545.2 Rhinopithecus bieti
CCCTAGAACTTAAAGTATAATAATAATTAAAAAAAAAAACAATGAGGTAAACAATGAGGTGCACTGCTTCATATTCTACCCAGTGGGAAGATTTATTTTCAGTACGGTTCTTCAGCGATGTCCTGGAAAAGGGCTGTAGTGCTACAGCCATCCACTTTCTGATGGTGTTCCGTATTATATAGAACCATCTGCAAACCCAGCTGGAGTCTTCTTTCCCTGTCGTAAAGGCAGTGTAATAAGAGTGGAAACCACGGGTACTTGGACCACTTTTCAATGTATCTTACTTGTGTTCTCAGTGCCTGCTGTGGCCTGATCACATAAATACACCACTTCCGTTTGGTGATGCAGTGCTGCTGTGTGTCCCCAACTTTATCGCTTGATGAGTCAGATAGCAAAGAGTTCAAGATGGGAAGCTCAGATCGTATGGTAATTTCGTGGCACATAACTAAGCCTTCAGTATTCGCGAATAGCCTAGTAGCAGGCCCAAACTATTTCTCAACAGGTGAGCAATTATCTGTGAATATGTCAGGGCTTTGCACCAAAACCCTAAGGGCCTGTGCTGTGACTCCCTCTAGGGGGCTGCTAAAGGCTCCAAACAGCATCCCTATTTGCCACTGACACTTCAAGTTTGATTTAACTTATGCAACAGCTTATAATTCCATTTATATAAAATTGTAGAAGATTGATGTTAATCTACAGTGACAGAAAACATGTTAGTACTGTCTGTACTTTGAGGAGGGAGACAGGGCAGGATGGGAGGCAGGGTTATAAAAGAGCGAAGAAATCTTTGAGAATAAAAAGTACCAGACTAAATCGAACTCATCCTAAAACTGGCACATGTGGGAAAAAAAAAAAAAAAATATTTTCTGGATTTAAATATAGTCTACTGCTTCAGTGGAAATTAGTCTTGTGCACCATTTTAAAATCACCTTTCACAGATTGTTTTAAATTATGCTGATTTGAATCCTAAACCAAAATATGTCTCTTGTATTGTGAGATTCGTATTCCAAAGCACTCATTACTTGTTCATTTCTTATAAATAATGAAGTCTCTGTTCTTTTTATTTTTTCCTACCTGGTAACATTAAAAAAATAAACATATAACACAACAAAGTTTTCGTCGTTCTTCTGAAAACATTCAAAAGCATCTTTAAATCCTCATGCTTCTCTCTTGCACCTTGCTGCTCCCTTGTTTGAAAGTTTTCATCATTACTAGGTCAGGTTATCTTGCAATACCCAGCAGAGCTTTTATTCCACACAAAACCTCACCTTCAAATGACATGCCATTGGTTTTATTACCCATAATTGCAGCTACCTTTCAAAATAAAATTAAGAGGTTTAATAAATCTTTAATGATTGTATAAAATACAAACAGCCAGACTGCTCATGATTTTTTCTTTGACCCTCTGTTGAGTCCTTTCGCTTGAGGATGGGTTTATATTTATTTTATATTTACTTTGATATTTATTTGAGACAGAAATTTATTTCAAGAAAAAAAAAGATAAAACAGTGGAGAAATAAATGTCTTCCCAGTCAGTATTTATACTGATACTCATATTTGTTAAGGTGAGTTAAAAGGAAGATATAATAATTTCTAATAATGGGAGGAATCATTTCTGAAATTAAAAAAACTATTTTAT
>NW_016875116.1:0-584 GCF_001698545.2 Rhinopithecus bieti
GTAGAGACAGGGTTTCTTTCACCATGTTAGCCAGGCTGGTTTTCAACTCCTGACCTCAGGTGATCCACTCGCCTTGGCCTCCCAAAGTGCTGGGATTATAGGTGTTAGCTACTGTGCCCAGCCAAGACCTGATGATTTTATAAGGGGTTTCCCCCTTTGCCCAACACTTCTTCTTCCTGCTGCTACGTGAAGAAGGACATGTTTGCTTCCTCTTCCACCATGATTGTAAGTTTCCTGAGGCCTCCCCTACCCTGTGGAACTGAGTCAATTAAACCTCTTTCCTTTATAAATTACCCAGTCTTGAGTATGTCTTTATTAGCAGCGTGAGAATGGACTAATACAGAAGGTTAGTGAGTGGATGGGCATTTGGGCATTCTTGTATACTATATGGGGAAGTGAATATCATTATGGCCTGTATGGAAGACCGTTGGCAATATCTAAAGCCTTAAATATGCATATGTCCTTTGTCTCAGAAATACTCCTGCTAAGAATGTATTTTACAGCACTAATATAGACAAGAGGGCAAAGGTATATATATGTACATAGATATTCATTGCATTATTTAGAATAGAAAAAGAAAACAA
>NW_016875117.1:0-1560 GCF_001698545.2 Rhinopithecus bieti
TCAACCTCCCGGGTTCAAGCGATTCTCCTGCCTCAGCCTCCTGAGTAGCTGGGATTACAGGTGCCTGCCACCATGCCAGGCTAATTTTTATATTTTGAGTAGAGACAGGGTTTCCCCATGTTGGCCAGGCTGGTCTCGAATTCCTGACCTCGGGTGATTCGCCTGCCTTGGCCTCCCAAAGTGCTGGGATTGTAGGCGTGAGCCACTGCTCCCGGCCTAATTTTTTTTGAAATGGAGTCTCACTCCGTTGCCAGACTGGAGTGCAGTGGTACGATCTTGGCTCACTGCAACCTCTGCCTCCTGGGTTTAAGCGATTCTCCTGCCTCAGCCACCTGAGTATCTGGGACTACAGGTGCGCGCCACCACGCCCAGCTAATTTTTGTATTTGTAGTAGAGATGGGGTTTCACCATGTTGGCCAGGATGGTCTTGATCTCTTGACCTCGTGGTCTGCTTGCCTTAGCCTCCCAAAGTGCTGGAATTACAGGTGTGAGCCACTACGCCTGACCCCTGTCAAATTATTTTACTGTGTTTATTTACCATGTTTCTTTCACTGTGGGGTCTCTGTCCTTGCTGTTTTGTTTTTCTTTTAACTTCTTTTGTTATCTAGGAAGGTTTATATTAATATTTTAATTCTACATTGGATAATTCCTATATCAAAACTATTGTTGACAATCAATTACAGATGGAACTTCATCTACACTTTCTCCCCATCTCACTCCTGCTCTTTCTCCCTTTCTCACTCCTGCAATTGGCTAGTCTCATTGAGAAAACAAACTGGGGTCGGTCAGGCATGATGGCTCATGCCTGTAATCCCAGCACCTTAGGAGGCTAAGGCGGGTGGATCACCTGAGGTCAAGATTTTGAGACCAACCTGGCCAACATGGTGAAACCCCGTCTCTACTAGAAAAATACGAAAATTAGCCGAGTGTGGTATTGTGCACCTATAGTCCCAGCTACTTAGGAGGCTGAGGTGGGAGAATCGCTTGAACCCAGGAGTTGGAGGTTGCAGTGAGCTGAGATCGCGCCATTGCACTCCAGCCTGGGTGACAGAGCGAGACTCCATCCCAAAAACAAACAAACAAATAAACTGGGAATTTAGTTTTACTGGATTCTGTTTCTGCTGACTTGCTCAAGGAGTCTTGTTTCCTTTTAAGTTTTGTGGTTATTTTTGTGTCCTATCGTAAGCTTCTTTTTTTTTTTTTTTTTTGGGAAGTCTTGCTTTGTCGCCAAGGCTAGAGTGCAGTGGTGTGATCTTGGCTTACTGCAACCTCCACCCCCCAGGTTCAAGCAATGCTCCCACCTCAGCCTCCTGAGTAGTAGCTGGGACTACAAGAGTGCTCCCACCGCGCCTGGCTAATTTTTTTTTTTTTTTTTTTTTTTTTGAGACGGAGTCTCGCTTTGGTGCCCAGGCTGGAGTGCAGTGGCACAATCTCGGCTCACTGCAACCTCTGCCTCCCAAGTTCAAGCGATTCTCCTGCCTTCGCCTCCCGAGTACCTGGGATTATAGGCATGTGCCACCATGCCTGGCTAATTTTTGTATTTTGAGTAGAGGCAGGGTT
>NW_016875118.1:0-3124 GCF_001698545.2 Rhinopithecus bieti
AGCACGATCTCGGCTCACTGCAACCTCTGCCTTCCGGTGGTTTCAAGCGATTCTCCAGAGTAGTCCCAGCCTCTCAAGTAGCTGGAACTACAGGCATGTGCCACCACGCCCAGCTAATTTTTTGTATTTTTAGTAAAAACAGGGTTTCACCATGTTGGCCAGGATGGTCTCAATCTCTTGACCTCATGATCCGCCCACCTCGGCCTCCCAAAGTGCTGGAATTACAGGCATGAGCCACTGCACTCAGCCTAGAATCTTTTGCAGGCTCTGCTTCTTCTCCATCACCAGGAATTGGCTCCTCAAGATTCAACCCTGGCTTTTCTCCCTGGCACGCATATTTCCTCTTGAGACAATACCTCCCAAGCCACTGCCTTCATTCACATCTAGATCTCCATCAGATCTCACTGCTCAGACAAGAGGTGGGTCCAGGATCCACTGAGAACCATATAAGGCTGGAGGAGCAGGTGGCTTACTCGTGTAATACTAGCACTTTGGGAGACTGAGGTGGGCGGATCACCTGAAGTCAGCAGTTTGAGACCAGCTTGGCCAACGTGGTGAAACCCTGGCTCTACTAAAAATACAAAAAATTGGCCGGGCGCAGTGGCTCACGCCTCTAATCCCAACACTTTGGGAGGCCAAGGTGAGTGGATCATTTGAGGTCAGGAGCTTGAGACCAGCTTGGCCAACATGGTGAAACCCCACCTCTACTAAAAATACAAAAATTAGCCAGGCATGGTGGCAGGCACCTGTAGTCCCAGCTACTCTGGAGGCTGAGGTAGGAGAATTGCTTGAACCCGGGCAGCAGAGGTTGCAATGAGCCAAGATTGTGCCACTGCACTCCAGCCTGGGCAACAAAAGAGACTCTGTCTCAAAAAAAAAAAAGAAGAAGAAGAAAAAAAAGAACCATATAAGATGCCAAATGGAAAGCAAAGACTGGGTCCTGGGATCACCCTGTGTTCTCTCTCATCTCATCCCGTCTGATCCGAGTTGTGCCTATAGACTCAGCATCCACTAGAGTCCAGGTCAAGTCAAACTGCACTCTGACGAGTGCTCCCAAAAGTTCCATCTAGGGCATACTGGGCACCAGGAGGCAAAAAGTTAGGCCCTACCACCCCCAAAGGGAGCTAGGTACCCCATGATCCTTACCCCTAATCTCTATCATTTCCTCAGTTCTCATGTCTGGAAGGGACACAGCAGAGCCAGAGGATTGGACCTACCCTTCCTCGTTCTCCATTTGCCCTAACTTCTGAGTTGAACATCACCAGAGAGAGGTCTGGATATACTTGCACTGGTGCCATCCCTGGAGGATGGGCTCTCACTCTCTATGGAAGGGGTTTCTGTTTGCACAGCCATGGCCCACCTGCACACAGGAGGCCAACACTGCTGGCTTTGGAGAAGCTGTAGAAGGCAACTGGTTGAATCGGTCCTGAGAGAGTGAACAGTCAATCCTCAACAATGGACAGGGCCAGAGACTGGACTCACCCACAGCTGGGGACTGGGGGCGCCAAGATGGGGCTTCCTGACTGCACCCCATGAGACCCTGGCCCTTGGGACCCTACTCTTCCTTTCTCTCCACCAGGAATAAAAGGCTAGAAGCACTGACCCCAGAGGAACAGGAGATTTTGCAGTTCCTGCTAGATACCTTGGCTACACTTAAAGGCACCGAGGACCTCACCATCAGTGCTGAGGCTCTGGGAAGCTAAGAGGCACCAGATGAGGCCTATGGCACTGCTGGGTGAACTAGGCACTTGTCTTTAGGAGTGCCTGGACCCCTCTGTATAAGCAGGGAAAATACAGAGCAACTAGAGGATCCTGGGGTCACATGGGCAGGAAAAAGGGCTAGTACCCAGTCCCTAAATGAAGCATACCACTACCCTCCTGTGATTGCCAATAGGCTTCCGCCTGACCCTAACTACCAAATAAGGCACCACTGCAAGGGTCAAGGTCCAAGAGTTGTGGCAATATTTCTGCCTCCTGGCTCAGGCTCTGACCCTAGTTCAAATGCTCCCACTACCTCATCCATGAAACCAGGGCTCCCAGGATGGCTCCCGACCTGGACTTGGGAACCTGTGACTAATGACACCTTCAGTCAGAGCTGTGAAGACCACTCTGACCTCTCATTGAAGTCACAGACCCCTAGGGTTGATTTTGATCTGTATCCTATAACCACCACCCCTGTACTAGCCCAAGAGAATGGGTAAAAAGACTGAGGTCCCAGACTCCTAGGCAAAAGGAAAGGGGTTCTGAGCAGTGTTAAGACTGGAGGCAGGACTTCCTTCCATTGAGGGGCTGAGGTTGGGCCAATGACTACAACTGCCCTGACCTGCCTGAGCAAGTATACTCAGGCCCACAGTGGTATACTGGAGCTCCCAGACTGGGTATGCATTTGGGCTTGCATGCACTACTTGTGATCACGTGCACACCAGCCTTTCATGCCATGTGCCATGGGCCCTATTCTCAGGAAGAGAGGAAGGCCTGCTGTCCTTGGAGGAGATACCCTTACTGCAAAACAAAGGAGATCACCTGAGACTCCCTGTCAGGAGGCACTCCTCTTTCACCCTCTGGTCAGGTGTCTGGGACTGAAGTGGGCATTGTCAGTGGCTAAAGGAAGATCAGAGGGTGGAAGATGGCCCGAACCTTGCCAGGAGCCCCTCCCAGATGTCAATGTACCACCAGCTCCCCTCAGAAAAGGTGTCAGATGACCCATAATCCAGTCTTAGCCGGGCTGTAGTGAGTCCTTGCCTGGGGCCGCGTCAGAGGGCACCTCTGTTCTTCAGCTTTCTGCACAGGGCCGAACGGGTTTGGAGCGGTCACCGCGGCCACCACCTCCAGGCAGTCCTCCTTGGTACCCAATCTGCTCCGCCCCCAGACTTTGGGGGGAAATGGGGTCTCGGGGGTCAAGGGTCATTAGGGCGGGCTGGGTCCCGGAAGCGGAAGCGCAGTACACTTCCGGCGCGCAGCGGGCGGCCATGTTGGAGCAGCGGAGGCGGCGCAGAGGCGCGTCTTGGGTCCCCGCGGCGGCGCCGGTAGGTTGGAGCCGCGGGCCTAGCCGCGCCGCGGAGGGGTAGCCCGCGAGGCGGCAGGGCGGACGGGCAAGCGGCCGACTCTTCCCGGACCCGCGTCC
>NW_016875118.1:6651-9203 GCF_001698545.2 Rhinopithecus bieti
TGGGAGGGGTGTTTTCATGGCGCGATGCACTGTGACTTGTTATTCAAGTTGTATGTCTACTGTTCCATCTATCACGTTTTATACCTTTCCACCTTCCAGTCTCCCTGCCCACCCTCCATGGTCTTTTTTGTATGTGTGGCTGCTGGCAGGCCAGCTTGAAGATATAGGGAAAAAGGTCCCAGAAATAGGTATGCCTATTTCTGGGGGTTGTGGGAGGAGGCAGCTCCTGGGCCCCTTTGGAGACATGAGGGGAAATTGGCTCCTGTGGGTGTCTGAGAGGCATCCCCTGAAGGCAGGAGCAGAGCCACTATGAAATAAGACACTTCCCTTTGAGGCTGCTCTGGTTTGTGATCCAGACAGGCCCTGTGTAGGACAGTAGGTTCCATGGGGAACCTTGCAGCTAGTGGGTTTTTAGGTCCTGGAATGGAGCCTTTGTGGTACTTCTCCCTAGGGACTAAACAGACAGCCTGGCTAAAATCTTGGGGCTTAGCCTGGGCTTTTCTGGTTTGGGACCAGGCCCAAAGGGGTTGAGGTGCTTCTCCCTCTTTGCTCTCCTGGGAGAGAATAACTATCCTGAACTTTGATGGGTGGCAAGGTACTGGTGGTTGAGTCAGGACCACAGAGGTTGCCCTCAATGACCAAATAATTTTATCCTTGGTTGGGTGAGGTTTTCCATGACTGCCTGATCAGCATTACTTTCTGTCTGGATTTGAAGTGCTCTCTCTATTCCTAGGTCCAGTTTCATCATGCCCTCCAACATGGTCCATATGTTAAAATACATTGTCACTCTTCCTGCTTTAGAGAGGGGGCTGGGTCCTGGGACCTGAAGGAAGTAACTGTCCTGCCCATCTGTAGTCCGTCACTGGCTGCCCAGGCTGAATGGCAGTGCCTGGAGTGGGCAGGGAGGGGTACACATTTCCCCTCCCTGGGTTAGGGACATCATTTGAGTGAGAATCAGATAGTTTCTGTTTCTGGGTTTGGGCCCCACAACCTGCCAGCTGCCCTGGGCGATGGACCTATGGAGGAGCTCTGTGCTTCTTGGTGCCCTCCTTCCCCTTCTACATCTTGTGGCATGCTTCCCCTGGGTGTGTCCTCCTTTGGTTTTCCAAGCTCTGGGACCTTGCTCCCAGCTGTGCTATTGCCCCACTACCCTGCATGCTACTTGCCTCTGACAACTCTTTTCATTCATGATGTGAATATGGGGAATGACCTGAGAGCCACACTCAGCTCCTCAAGGGCAGCCTAGCTTGGGGCTCACGCGTGTAATTCCAGCACTTTGGGAGGCCAAGGCAGGTGGGTCAGTTGAGGTTAGGAGTTTGAGACCAGCCTGGCCAACATGGTGAAACCCTGTCTCTACTAAAAATACAAAAATTAGCCAGGCGTAGTGGCGCATGCCTATAGTCCCAGCTACTTGGGAGGCTGAGGCTGGAAGGTCACTTGAACCTGGAAAGCAGAGTTTGCAGTGAGCTGAGATCTCGCCGCTGCACTCCAGGCTGGGCGACAAAGTGAGACTGTCTCAAACAAAAAAGAAAAAAGAAATCAAGGTTCCCTGTGGGGTGGGGTAGAGGGGGGTGGTTATTCCTGGGATCTCTGGTCAGACCCTGCCCCTCCTAGTCCAGGCTCCTAGAGCAGTTTCCTATGGAGTGCCAGATATCGTTTCCCAACCTGGCTGCATCAGCATCCTGGTTGTTGACTGGGGCCAGAACCAGAGTCTTCGAACTTCATCCAGTAGGCCCTGAGCCCTACTTCATTGACAGTCACCTGCAGGTGAGGGCTCTGGAGACTGGTTTCTTTGGGTGTCCTGGGCTGGTTCAGCCCTGTTGGGGGTCTGGGTCATTGCTGGGAGCTAGAAGGAGAAACCTGTGCTGTGAAATTTTGGAGTAGAGGTCTGATCATTAACCTGTCTAGTCAGTTTCCTTGAGTCCTAACCCAGGACTCAGAATTACCTCTGTGACTCTTGCGACCAGGGAGGCCATGACATTAAGAACGTGATCTCCCGTAGTGGCCATGGTGGCAACAAGACCTGGCAGGCAGAGTGGTGATGGTGCAGTGTGCCCATGTGTGGAGGTGTGGAGTCAGGGCCTGGTCACTAGCCCTATGGCTGCAGGTGTTGAAAATGTCACCATCGGCTGGACGCGGTGGCTCACGCCTGTAATCCCAGCACTTTGGGAGGCCAAGGTGGGTGGATCATGAGGTCAGGAGATCAAGACCATCCTAGCTAACAGGGTGAAACCCCGTCTGTACTAAAAATACAAAAAATTAGCCGGGCGTGGTGGCGGGTGCCTGTAGTGCCAGTTACTCAGGTGGCTGAGGCAGGAGAATGGCATGAACCCGGGAAGCAGAGGTTGCAGTGAGCCGAGGTCATTCTTCTGCACTCCAGCCTGGGGAACAGAGCAAGACTCCGTCTCAAAAAAAAAAAAAAAAAAAAAAGTCACCATCAAGGCCGGGAGCAGTGGCTCACGCTTGTAATCCCAGCACTTCAGGAGGCCAAGGTGGGAGAATCACAAGGTCAGGAGATAGAGACTATCCTGGCTAACACGGTGAAACCTGGT
>NW_016875119.1:0-767 GCF_001698545.2 Rhinopithecus bieti
CACTTGGGCATGCAGTCTGTCTGTTCTCAGATCTCAGCCTCTCTGCTGGGAGACCCACTGCTCTCTTCAAAGCTGTCAGACAGGATCATTTACATCTGCAGAGGTTTCTGCTGCTTTTTGTTTAGCTATGCCCGGTCCCCAGAGGTGGAGTCTACAGAGAGGCAGGCAGGCCTCCTTGAGCTGCGGTGGGCTCCACCCAGTTCAAGCTTCCTGGAGGCTTTGTTTACCTACTTAAGCCTCAGCAATGGCGGGTGCCCCTCCCCCAGCCTCGCTGCTGCCTTGCAGTTAGATCTCAGACTGCTGTGCTAGCAATGAGGGAGGCTCCGTGGGTGTGTGACCCTCCAGGCCAGTTGTGGGATATAATCTCCCGGTAGTACTGCACTCTCTTGATTACTTGTCTTAGTGTTGGGTAAGTTGATGCTATTAAAAAATGTTTGTTAGCGCTACAAAATGAAATTTTTTGTGGGGTTTGCTGTAAAGTTGTTAGTTCCTTAGTAAAGATACTAAGTATGTGTTATCACATATGATAACTATCTACTCATCGGATAAGTAGTTTTTCAGGTACCCTAAGAGCTTCCTTAGATATCTAAGAGAGATATCTATAGAGAAAGTTAAACAAACTCACTCTTCTGACACTTAGGAAGACTATCAATGTAAATAAAATGCACACATAACTAATTTTGCCATCAAGTCTTGTATTTTTTTACTGCTTATTTAGAATTTCAGTAGCTGTCAGTAAGACCAACAAGAACATTGGAATTCATGGG
>NW_016875119.1:4623-8205 GCF_001698545.2 Rhinopithecus bieti
AACTCTACAAGTCACAGAAGATTCTAGGCCTATATTCAGCATTCTTAAAGCAAAAACATTTCAACCAAAAATTTTATTTCCACCCCAAATAAACTTCATAAGCAAATAAAAAATAAACTTCTTTCCGGAAAAGAAAATGCTAAGGTAATTTATCACCACCAGGCTTACCTTAAAGGAGGTCTTTAAGGGAGCACTAAATATGGAAAGGAAAGACTGTTACTAGCCACCACAAAAGCACACTTAAATACATAGACCCATGATGCTATAAAGCAACCACACAAGCAAATATGCATAACAACTAGCTAACAACATAACAGTATGAGCTCCACACATACCAATATTAACTTTTACAACTAAAATGTAAATTGTGCTGATTAAAAGGCACAGAGTGGCAATTCAGATAAAGAAGCAAGACCCAATCATATGCTGTCTTCAGGAGACACACAACACAAACCATGGTATTTATAAGTTCAATGTAAAGGGATGGAGAAAAATCTACAAAGTAAATAGAAAACAGAAAAAAGCAGTGGTTACTATACTGATTTTAGACAAAAGAGACTTTAAACCAACAAAAAAGACAAGATCATTAGATAATGGTAAAGGGTTGAAATTAATGAGAATATCTAAGTCTCCTAAATATATATGCATCAAACACAGTAGTACTCAGATACATAAAGCAAGTTATTAGAGATGTACAAAGAAACTTAATCACACAATGTAGAAAACTTCATCACCCCACTGACAGTGTTAGACATATCATCAAGGCAGAAAATTAACCAAGATATTTAGGGTCTGCACTCAATACATGACCAATTGGTCCTAATAAACATTTACAGAACTCACCATTCAAAATTACAGAATATGCATTCTCATGTACACATGGTTCATACTCTAAAGTCAACCACATTTTGTCCATAAAGCAATTCTCAGCAAATTGAAAAAAAAAAATCATATCCAGCACACTTGATAGAAATCAATACAAAGAATATTTCTCAAAACCATATAATTAGCAGGAAAATGGAACAACTTGCTCCTAAATGACTATTTGGTGAACAATGAAATTAAGGTAGAAACAAATTATTTGAAACTAATAACCATAATGTGACATATCAGAATCTCTGCAACACAGCTATAGAATATTAAGAGGTAAGTTTTAGTACTAAATGCCCACATAAAAAAGTTAGAAAGATCTTAAATTAATAACTAAACATCACATTTAGAAGAACTAGAGAAACCAGAGCAAATAAAACCCAACACTAGCAGAAAACAAGTAATAAGCAAAATCAGAGTCTAAAGAAAACTGAGATAGGAAAACTACACAAAAGATCAACAAATCTACTTTTTTCTTTGAAAGAATAAATAAGACTGATAGACAACTAACTAGACCAGAGAATAAAATTCTAAGCAAAAGAACAAAGCTGGAGGTATCACATTACCCAAGAAGAAAAAAAGAGGAAAGATTCAAATAAACACAATCAGAAAAGGTAAAGAGGACATTACGATAAAACCCACAGAAATTGAACACTTTCAGAGGCTACTAAAAGTTACACTTCCCAATATTGAATCAGAAAGAAATTGAATCCCTAAACAGACTAATAAGGAGGTCCAAAATTGAATCAGTAATAAAAGTCTACTGGCCAGGAAAAGCCCAGGGCCAGATACAGTGAATTTCTATCAGATGTATAAAGAAGAGCTGGTACTATTCCTATTAAAACTATTACAAATAATTGAGGTAAAGGCACTCCTCCTTAACTCATATAAGGCCAGCATTATCCAGATATCAAAACTTGGCAGAGAAACAACATAAAATAAAGCAAATATTCTTGGGAAACATAGATGCAAAATACTCAACCCAATACTAGAAAACTGAATCCAACAGCGTATCAAAATCGAATACACCACATTCAAGTAGGCTTTACCCCTGGGATGCAAGTTTAGTTCAACATATGCAAGTCAATAAATGTGATTCATCACATAAACAGAACAAGTAAACCACAAAACACGGGATCACTTTAATAGATGCAGTAAAGTTTTCAACAAAATCCAACAGTACTTCATGTTAGAAACCCTCAACAAACTAACCATTGAAGGAACATACGTCAAAATAATGAGAGCAATCTGTGACAAAATTACAGTCAACATCAGACTGATAGGATAAAAGCTGGAAGCATCCCCTAGGGAACCAAAACAAGAGAAAGATGCCACTCTCACCACTTCTATTCTACATAGTAGTGGAAGTCTTGGCCAGGCAAGATAGCAGGCAAGATAAAGAAATAAAACACATCCAAACAGAGAGGAAGTCAAAATATCTCTGATTGTCAATGATGTGATTCTATGCCAAAACCCCATAGTGTGCTCAAAAGCTTCTAGATTTGATAAACAACTTCAGCAGAATTTCAGGAAATAAAATCAATGTACAAAATTAGTAGCATTTCTATATATCAACAATGTTCAAGAGGAGAGAAAATCAAGAACATAATCCCATTCACCATAGCCACAAAAGAATTAAACATGTATAAATGTAGCAAACCAGGGATGTAAAAGATCCCTACAATGAAAATTACAGAAAACTGTGCATAGAAATCAGAGATGACAAAACAAATGGAAAAGTATTCTATGCTCAAGAATAGCAATATTCAATATTATTAAATTCGCCATATTTCCTAAAGTAATCTACAGGTTCAATGCTATTACTTTTAAAATTTTATTTATTGTACTTTAAGTTCTGGGACACACATGCAGAATGTGCAGGTTTGTTACATAGGTATACATGTGCCATGGTGGTTTGCTGCACCCATCCACCCATCATCTAGGTTTTAAGCCCCACATGCCTTAGGTATTTACCTAATGCTCGCCCTCCCCTTGCTCCCCTACCTCCCAACAGGCCTCGGCGTGTGATGTTCTCCTCCCTATGTCCATGTGTTCTTATTTTCAACTCCCGCTTATGAGTAAGAACATGCAGTGTTTGGTTTTCTGAGTTCCTGTGTTAGTTTCCTGAGAATGATGGTTTCCAGCTTCATTCATGTCACTGCAAAGGACATGAACTCATTCTTTTCTATGGCTGCATAGTATTCCATGGTGTATATGTGACATGTTTTCTTTACCCAGTCTAACATTGATGGGCATTTGAGTTGGTTCCAAGTCTTTGCTATTGTGAATAGTGCTGCAGTATACATACATGTGCATGTGTCTTTATAGTAGAATGATTTATAATCCTTTGGATATATACCCAATAATGGAATTGTCAGGTCAAATGGTATTTCTGGGTCTAGATCCTTGAGGAATCTCCACACTGTCTCCCACAATGGTTGAACCAATTTACACTCCCACCAACAGTGTAAAAGCATTTCTATTTCTCCACATCCTCTCCAGCATCTGTTGTTTCTGACTTTTAATAGTCATTATTCTAACTGATGTGAGATGGTATCTCCTTGTGGTTTTGATTTCCATTTCTCTAATGATCAGTAATGATGAGCTTTTTTCAACTGTTTGTTGGCTGCATAAATGTCTTCTTTTGAGAAGTGTCTGTTCATATTCTTCACCCACTTTTGATGGGGCTTTTCCTTCTTGAATGGATCTAAT
>NW_016875120.1:0-1804 GCF_001698545.2 Rhinopithecus bieti
AAAAAAAAATTGGCTTGCTTTCTTATTGTTGAGTAAGAGTTCTTCATATAGTCTGGGTATAGGTCCCTTGCCAGATATGTGATTTGCAAATATTTCCTTTCTGGAGCTTTTCTTTCCATTCTCCTGTGTCTTTGTTGTTGTTGTTGTTGTTGTTGTTGTTGTTGTTGTTGTTTTGAGATGGAGTCTCGCTCTGTCGCCCAGGCTGGAGTGCAGTGGCGATCTCGGCCCACTGCAAGCTTGCCTCCTAGGTTCACGCCATTCTCCTGCCTCAGCCTCCCGAGTAGCTGGGACTACAGGCGCCCACCACCACGCTCGGCTAATTTTTTGTATTTTTAGTAGAGATGGGGTTTCACTGTGTTAGCCAGGCTGGTCTCGATCTCCTGACCTCATGATCCGCCTGCCTCGGCCTCCCAAAGTGCTAGAATTACAGGTGTGAGCCACCACACCTGGCCCGTTGTTTTTTGAGACAGGGTCTTGCTCTGTTGCCCAGGCTGGAGTGCAGTGGTGTAATCTTAGCTTACTGTAGCCTCAGCCTCCCTGGCTCCAGCAATCCTCATACCTCAGCCTCTTGAGTAGCTGGGACTACATGCATGTGGCACCACACTTGGCTAATTTTAAAGTTTTTTGTAGAGACAGGCCTCGCTATGTTGCCCAGGCTGGTTTTGACCTCCTGGGCTCAAGTGATCCTCCTGCCTCCGCCTCCCAAAGTGCTGGGATTACAGGCATAAGCCATGGTGTCTGACCCTAATAGTCTCTTTTGAGGACCAAAATATTTTTAAGTTTGGTGATGCCCAGTTTACTGATTTTATCTTGTATGGATCAACTTTTGGACTCATGTCTAAGAACTTTTTTTTTTTTTTTTTTTGAGATGGAGTCTTGCTCTGTCACCCAGGCTGGAGTGCAGTGGTGTGATCATGGTTCACTGCAGCCTTGATCTCCCAGCTGAAGTGATCCTCCCACCTCAGCCTCCTAGGTAGCCAGGACTACAGATGTGCGCCACCACAGTCAGCTAATTTTTGTATTTTTTGTAGATGGGGTTTCACCATGTTGCCCAGGCTGGTCTTGAACTCCTGGGCTCAAGCAATCCTCCTGCCTTAGCCTCCCTAAGTGCTGGGATTACAGGCATGAGCCACCACGCCCGGCTAGTTGGAAGGTTTTTAACTACAAATTCAATTTCTTTATTAGACATGGGACTATTCCACTATGTATTTTCTCTTGAGTAGTTATGTCTTTCAAGAAATTGGTTCATTTAATCTAAGTTGTCAAATTTATGTAAATAGAGTTATTTATAGTATGCCCTTATCTTTTTAATATCTATGGGATTTATTGTGATACCCATTATTTTATTCCTGACATTGGTAATTTGTGTCTTTCTTTGTTTCTTTGTCAGTCTGGTTAGAGGTTTATCAATTTTACTGATTTTTTTTTCCAAAAAACTAGCTTTCAGTTTCATTGATTTTCTTTCTTTTCCTTCCTTCCTTCCTTCCTTCCTTCCTTCCTTCCTTCCTTCCTTCCCTCCCTCCCTCCCTCCCTCCCTCCCTTCTTTCTTTCTCTCTCTCTCTCTCTTCTTTTCTTTTCTTTTTGAGACAGAGTTTCACTCCTGTTGCCCAGGCTGGAGTGCAGTGGCATTATCTCAGCTCACTGCAACCTTTGCCTCCCGGGTTCAAGCGATTCTCCTGCCTCAGTCTCCCGAGTAGCTGGGATTATAGGTGCCCACCACTACGCCTGGCTAATTTTGTTTTTTTGTTTTTTGTTTTTTTTTTTTGAGATGGAGTCTCACTCTGTTGCCCAGGCTGGAGTGCAG
>NW_016875120.1:5940-7037 GCF_001698545.2 Rhinopithecus bieti
TGCCTGCTACCATGCCCAACTAATTTTTGTATTTTTAGTAGAGATGGGATTTTACCATGTGGCCCAGACTGGTCTCAAACTCCTGAGCTCAAGTGATCCACCTGCCTCAGCCTCCCAAAACGCTGGGATTGCAGGCGTGAGCCACCACGCCTGGCCACTTTTTGTTTTTTGTTTTTTTTTTTGAGACAGAGTCTCACTCTGTCACCCAAGCTGGAGTGCAGTGGCATGATCTTGGCTCACTGCAACCTCTGCCTCCTGGGTTCAAGCGATTTTCCTGCCTCAGCCTCCCAAGTAGCTAGGATTATAGGCACCCACCACCACACCTGGCTAATTTTTGTATTTTTAGTAGAGACAGGGTTTCGCCATGTTGTTCAAGCTGGTCTCAAACTCCTGACCTCAGGTGATCCACCTGCCTCGGCCTCCCAAAGTGCTGGGATCACCGTGCCCAGCCAAAGTATACTTACTTTTGAGAACAAGCTTTGCGGTTGCCAAATATGTACACAGATGTTGATGCCTGTCCTGTGAGCAGCATCGCAGGACCCCACACCTGCCCCAGCTCTTGTCCTCATCCTCACTACCTTGGCCAGCTGTTGTCGACGTGAACAGCCACTGCCATGGGCAGCCTGTTCCACTGTCCCTTCTTCCCGGCTTGCCCTCTGGGTCCTGTGGGGGGCTTGGCATGTGGGGAAGGTTCTGATGCAGGCTTCCTCCCTGGTCATTACGTGTGTGCTTTTCTTTATGTCCTGACCCTTCTTCATTGCACCTAAACGTGGTGTCTGGGCGCAGGTGTAACCAATGGTGGATCCAGAAATAAGAGCTTTGTGTGATAAGATTCTTACAACTGTCCCTGTCTTACACCTGGTCAGTGACTGAACCCTTGGTTTTTTCAGGAGCTGGGATGTCTAAACCTGTTGAAAATGAAACTGGAATTCCTGACATGGGAATTCAGTGTTTTCTCCTCACTCCACCAAAACACTCACTTCTAGCATAGGGATTCGGGAAATTGGCATGTGGCTTCCAGAGTCATTTTGGAATGTCACAATATAGACATTTTTTTTTTTTTCTGTGATAGAGTCTCGCTCTGTTGCCCAGGCTAG
>NW_016875121.1:0-1104 GCF_001698545.2 Rhinopithecus bieti
TCAAAAGAAGACCTTTATGCAACCAACAGACACATGAAAAAACGCTCATCATCACTGGTCAGCAGAGAAGTACAAATCAAAACCACAATGAGATACCATCTCACACCAGTTAGAATGGCAATCATTAAAAAGTCAGGAAACAGCCAGGCGCAGTAGTTCACGCCTGTAATCCCAGCACTTTGGGAGGCTGAGGCGGGTGGATCACGAGATCAGGAGATCAAGACCATCCTGGCTAACACGGTGAAACCCGTCTCTACTAAAAAATACAACAGGGGTGGTGGCGGGCTCCTGTAGTCCCAGCTACTCGGGAGGCTGAGGCAAGAGAATGGCGTGAACCCAGAAGGCAGAGTTTGCAGTGAGACAAGATCGTGCCACTGCACTCCAGCCTGGGCAACAGTGAGCCGAGATCATGCCACTGCACTCCAGACTGGGCAACAGAGCAAGACTCTGTCTAAAACAAACAAACAAACAAAAAGTCAGGAAACAACAGGTGCTGAAGAGGATGTGGAGAAATAGGAACGCTTTTACACTGTTGGTGGGAGTGTAAACTAGTTCAACCATTGTGGAAGACAGTGTGGAAACCTGTATATAATGATAAAAAGGTCAACCCATAAAAAAAAAGCAAGTCTAAATATGTGTACACTCAACAATAGAGCTGCAAAATAAGTGATGCAGAAATCGACAGTACAGAAAAGAGAAAGACAAATCTGCAATTAAAGCTGGAGACTTCTACACCTCTCTCTCAACAATTCATAGAATAGACAGAAAACCAGCAAGGATATAAAAGAGTTCAACAACACCATCAACCAACAGAATCAATCAACATTTGTACATACAGCACACAACAGCACAATATACATTCTTTCCAAGTGCCCACAAAATAAATATCAAAATAGAGCATATTCTGAGCCACGTAACGAACTTCAACAAATTTAAAATAATTAAAATTCTTTCAGTTTAGTGTATTCTCCCGCCACCATAGACTCAAACTAGAAATTAATAACAGAAAGATAACAGGTAACTCTCCAACACAAAGTAAACAAGACAATTCTATATAATAATCTCACAGGTCAAAGAGGAAATTCCTTTTTTTTTTTTTTTTTT
>NW_016875121.1:5654-6820 GCF_001698545.2 Rhinopithecus bieti
AAGAAGAAGAAGAAGAAGAAGAAGAAGAAGAAGAAGAAGAAGAAGAAGAAGAAGAAGAAGAAGCAGCAGCAGCAGCAGCAGCAGCAGCAGCAGCAGCAGCAGCAGCAGCAGCAGCAAGCTGGATCCTTATCTAACACCATATACAAAATTAACTAAAATGGATCAAAGACCTGAATGTGAGACCTAAGAAAAGTAAAACTCTTAAAAGAAAACATAGGTCAAAAGCTTCACAGCTTTAGATTTGACAGCGACTTCTTGGATATGACATCAAAGGTACAGGCAACAAAAGAAAAAACAGACAAACTAGACTTCATGAAAATTTTAAAATGCTGTGCATCAAACAACACCATCAATTTAGTAAAAAGGTCACACACAGAATGGGAGAAAACATTTGTAAATCATATATCTGAAAAGGATTATACTCAGAATATACAGAGAACACCTAAAACTCAACAACAACCAAAAAAACAGATTCAAAAATGGGTAAGGAACTCCAATAGACAACTCTTCAAAGAAGACATGCAAATGGCCAATAAGCACAAGAAAAGATGCTCAACATCACTAATCATTAAAGAAATGTAAATCAAAACTACAAGCAGATACCACCTCACATACGTTAAAATGGCTACTATCAAAAACACAGAAATTAACAAGTATTGGTAAGGATGTGGAGAAATGGAAACTCATGTGTATTCCCACCAAAAGGTGGGAATGTCAAATGGTACAACCATTGTGTAAAATGATACAGCAGTTCCTCAAGAACTTAAAAATGTAATTATCATATGATCCCTCAATTCCACTTCTGGGTATATACCCAAAATAACTGAAAGCAAGGTCTCAAAGAGATGTTTATACAACCATGCTCATGGCAGCATTCTTCATAAGAGTTAAAACGTGGAAGCAACCCAAGGTCCATTGACAGAGGAATGGATAAGCAAAATGTCACACATACACACAATGGAGTATTACTCAGCCTTAAGAAGGAAGGACGTGGCTGGGCACAGTGGCTTACGCTTGTAATCCCAGCACTTTGGGAGGCTGAGGCAGGTGGATCACAAGGTCAGGAGTTCAAGACCAGCCTGGCGAAGATAGTGAAACCCCATCTCTACTAAAATACAAAATTAGGCCGGGCGAAGGGGTTCAAGCCTGTAATCCCAGCACTTTGG
>NW_016875122.1:0-2742 GCF_001698545.2 Rhinopithecus bieti
TTGTGATCCTGCTCTGCCCTTTTGCGTTGTGATCTTTTATTGCCCTTTGAAGCATGTGATCTCTGTGACACACTCCCTATTCATACACCCCTCCCCTTTCGGAATCCCTAATAAAAACTTGCTGGTTTTGTGGCTCAGGGTCACCATCACAATCCTACCAATATGTGATGGCACCCCTGGAGGTCCAGCTGTAAAATTTATCTCTTTGTAATCTTTCTCTTTATTTCTCAGACCAGCTGACACTTAGGGAAATAGAAAAGAACCTACGTTGAAATATTGGGGCTGGTTCCCCAACAGCCAGACAGGTTGGGTTTAGTTTCTGGCTTCTCAACTTATTAAGCTGTGTGACCTTGTGTAAGTCATATAACCTTTCTCTGTCTCAGGCTATTCAAGAGTGAACTGGGGATAACCACATTATCTAACTCATTTGATTGCTATGATTAAATGGGTAAGTACATGTAAAGCATTTAGAATAGCACGTGTCATGTGGTTAAGTGGTATATATATTTTAGTTGTTGTTAGTAATGACTTCACATTACTTTTAAAATGTAAAGGCATATCTGGTTCCAGAAGAAGATGGTGAACCAGCAATAGCTGCTGGCTTCCTTCCCAAACCTAACACTGCAGATGCCACGGAAGAGGTGGGAAGTGGTTGGAGTTCAGAACAGTTCCCAGTAACAAAACCCTTGATGGTTTGGCCCCACTGAAGGATGAGATAGCTTAGAATGGGAAAAGGTCAGAAGCCACAGATGGAGGATCAGTCCAGGTGGAGCTTTCTAAGTTGCATTCTTGTTTTCTCCTTGTTTTCTGGAAGGCTTATTACCTGTTCTGTAAACACTATAGAGCAGACACTTGGCAGGGCTGGCCCAGTGCTAGCCCAAAGTGGCGTGATAACATTAAGGAACAGGGGGCTTGGAAAGCTCCTAGAAAAAGTACAGACTCATCAAAGCTGGCCAGTAACTGAGCATTCCTTTCCTACCTCTCCCTCTGCCCTCTGAGCTAGGCAATTAAAACCAATATCACTCACCCGTAGACTCCCTCCACACTGTAAGGCAGAAATCCTGTAAGAGTCTCTGGGGGCTCATAGGCTGAGGACTGGAAAGAAGAATTGTCTCAGCTCAGCTCTGGAGGCTCTGTACTCTAAGTCCTATCAATCCAGAAACCCTGAAACTCAAGTGGAATGTCTGGGCTGACACATCTTCCCAGGAAAAAAGAGTAATATGGAAAACCTATCAGATTAACCAGGCATGGTGGCTCACGCCTATAATCCCAGCACTTCGGAAGGCTGAGGTGGGAGGATCACCTGAGGTCAGGAGTTTGAGACCAGCCTGGCCAACATGGTGAAACCCCATCTCTACTAAAAATACAAAATTAGCTGCGTGTGGTGGGACATGCCTGTAACCCCAGCCACTCAGGAGGCGTGGACAGGAGAATCACTTGAACCTAGGAGGTGGAGGTTGCAGTGAGGCAAGATCATACCATTGTACTCCAGCCTAGAGAACAAGAGTGAAACTGTCAAAAAAAAAAAAAGTCACTTTTCTAAATGTGAGAAATTCTCATTCATTACTTATTTAAGTACACTTTCTTTTTTAATGACTATATTCTCTTCTTATAAGGGTACTGTTAGATGCGTTTTGACATTTATTCTTCTATCTTCTCTATTAATTAACTTTTCTTTCATTTACTCCACCTCTATCCATTACTGATTACTTTATGAATACTTCAGAGTCATTTCCTCAGTTCAGTAATTGCTTTTTCAACTATATCCGTTTTAACATCCAACCCATTCCACTGAATTATTGATTAGAGCAGTTAATGTTTTCATATCCAATGTATCCAACAGGTTATTTACTTATTTATGAAGGAGTCTTGCCCTTTCGCCCAGGCTGGAGTGCAGTAGTGTGATCTTGGCTCACTGCACCTCTGCCTCCCAAGTCCAAGCAATTCTCCTGCCTCGGTAGAGAATTAAAAATATATATATAGCTGCATTTTGTGGTGTGTACCTGTAGTCCCAGCCACTGGGGAAGCTAGGGCAGGAAAATTGCTTCAGCCCTGGAGTTTGAGGCTGCAGTGAGCTAGGATTGGGTCACTGCACTCCAGCCTGAGTCTCTGTCTCTGAAAATTAAAAAAAAAAGATCTTAGGGACGATTTTACTCAGAGGGGAGAGTACTATGATATGTACATGGGCCACTGCAATGGGGTTTTGCAGTAGGAGAGTGATATTGGGATTGACTTTGACTCCACCAAGGACAAGTGGGGATTTATAGTCAAGGAGTAGGGTCGGGGGGTTAGAAGATGGGAAATTACTTGGAAGAGACATCAGGTGCAGGGGGATTCTGGCTAAACAGACTTGACACGAATTTTGCTAAAACAGACTAAATGGGCAGAGTCCCTGGAAGGGGAGGCGTGAGCCACCTCGCTTGGCCAACTGGCTTTGTTTAATATATCAGTTTTATAAGTAATCTAGGTATAATTGTTAAAATGAATCAATGAGGTAAATGTGAGATACATGTTTATAAATGAACTTTTCATGTAATTTGAAATCTTTTTTTATCTTGCTGTTATCATAGGAAGATGAAATTTAAAGTTATGTTATATTAGATTAAGTAATAGGTACTCATTAAATGTTGGGATCATTTCCAACTAAGAAAACAACTGAAACAAATCACTGAACATAAATACAAGTTTGTTCTTGGCCCTTACGTTTTATAAAAGACAAAAGATATTTGGATCTGTTAATAA
>NW_016875122.1:7026-8385 GCF_001698545.2 Rhinopithecus bieti
AAAAAAAAAAAAAAAAAAAAGAAACATGTTACAACCGATTCTCTCTGAAGTGTAGTAGCTGAAGGCTTCCTCTGCAAATAAGAACTTAAAAAAAAACTAAGAACGACTCACTTCACATAATCAACTTTTACAATGATTGTAAATCGAGTCCTGTTTAGCAATGCACAAAAATTCTCCTTTGTAATCCATTCATTATACTGCTGTTGACTTTATTGCTTATGCTTTCAGACAGACATTATCCTTTGACCAAACTTGAGTAGGGCTCCTCTGAGTCCTGTTTCTGACTAGGTCCCAACCTCAGGCTCTGTCCTTCATCCAGGGACTCTGCCCATTTAGCCTGTTTCAGCAAAAATCCTGTCAAGTCCGTTTAGCCAGAATCCCCCTGCCCCTGAGGTTTCCTCCAAGTAATTTCCCATCTTCTGACTCCCTGACGCTACTCCCTGACTACAAATCCCCACTTGTCCTTGGTGGAGTTGAAGTCGATCCTAATATCACTCTCCCACCACAAGACCCCATTGCGGTGGTCCCTGTACCTAGCACAGTAGTCCCCGCTCTGAGTAAAATCGTCCTTACGATCTTTTTTTTATTTTCAGAGATGAAGTCTCACTGTGTCACTCAGGCTGGAGTGCAGTGACAATCCTAGCTCACCAATCCTAGCTCACTGCAGCCTCAAACTCCAGATCCCAAGCAATCTCCCTGCCCCAGCCTCCCCAGTAGCTGGGACTACAGGTACACACCACCAAATCCACCTTTTTTCTTTTTTTTTTTATGGACTCTTGCTCTTGTCGCCCAGGCTGGAGTACAGTGGCGTGATATTGGCTCACTGCAACCCCTGCCTCCCGGGTTCAAGTGATTCTTCTGCCCCAGCCTCCTGAGTGGCTGGGATTACAGGCATGAGGCACTACACCCAGCTAATGTTTGTACTTTTAGTAGAGATGGGGTTTCGCCATGTTGGCCAGGCTGGTCTTGAACTCCTGACCTCAGGTGATCCACTAGCCTCCGCCTACCAAAAGGCCAGGATTACAGGCGTGAGCCACCACGCCAGGCCGATTTTGTATTTTTTGCGGAGACGGGGTCTCGCCATGTTGCCCAGGCTGGTCTTGAACTCCTGGGCTCAACCAGTCCTCTTGCCTTGGGCTCCCAAAGTGCTGGGATTACAGGCATAAGCCACTGCACCTGGCCCTTCCTTACAGTCTTTAATAAGTGTAATAAATACTTGTTTGTTTTAACATTTCCCTGTCTTCAATCTCCTGAAGTCTTATGTGCCTGACATTGTCTTTCCTCCACCCGATATAAAATTCCTTTCTTTTGCCGGGTGCAGTGGCTTACGCCTGTAATCCCAGCACTTTGAGAGACTGA
>NW_016875123.1:0-2054 GCF_001698545.2 Rhinopithecus bieti
ACTATTTAAATTAGGGGTGGTTACTCTTTGAATGCAAAGTATCCTGTCAAATCACAGGATGAGTGCATCTCCCAGTGGAAGATGTTGCAAAGTGCAAGTGACTATGAGTCTTCCTGAAAGCATTTGTCTTTATAGCTTGGATTCTGTGAGATGCCCACCAAAGACACTTAATCCTTTATCTTAGAAAGTCAAGATGGATGAGTCTACAGATTTATTAGGAACCCTTCTTTAGTTTTGAATATTTTGTGATGAACCCATACTTTATCTTTTTGCAGATGAGATGGAAATGTCCTGTTTCCTTGGCAAATAATATGTGAACTTAGCACATGTAGTTCTTTTTTTTTAAAATAGGCTATGATTTGATCAGTGTTTTCTGAAGTATTATGTGCATGCTAGTGGTGGTATATGTACCCCCTGGAAATAGACAGACTAACACAATTTGAATATATTTGTTACTTATTTTAATGCTGATTAGGAAAAATAGCCTGGTATATCACACTTGTCATCTCTTAGATATTACTGAAGTTAAGACTATGCAGGTAACAATACCTCACCCAGACCAAGTGAATTACTGGTGCAGTGTTCAGGCATGCCCAAGAATGTATTGCTGCATTCTTTTCATAGATGCAGCAACACTCTATTCCCAGAAAATAGTAGTATTTAAATATACAAAGTATTTATAACATACATAATTGTGAATTGGAATTAGTTCTGTGCTCTTTGTTTGTTTTGTTGTTGAGGCCAGCATGGATCAATGGATAAAAATTGAATTTTTAAAATGTAAAGGTGCAGACTGTGAGGGAAATCTTATTAGGGGAAGATTTTGATGAAGTTAGTCATGTATCTTTAGACAAACTTGAAGACCAAATTTAGCAAATTGTCTGAAACGTCTGCTACTGTTACAGAAGAACCAACTGCAAAGAAAACAACTATCACACAAATTTGATGAAAGTATTTGAAATTTATATTTTCTTAAGTATGATGAGAACGAACCTCTTTCCTTGTATGTCAGTGTGTAGAGACACACAATCTGGTGTGAAACCTGTCAATCCTGTGCTTTTTTGAAACACAAAGTGTGCTATACAAAATCTGAGAGGTTCCTTAAAAGTTGAACATAGAGTTATCATATGACCCAGAAATTCAGAAACACCTAGGTGTATATCCCCCCAAATTAAAAACTAATACTCAAACAAATGTACACCCCATGTTCGGGGAGGGACTATTCACAATACCCAAAGGTGGAAAGAGCTCAAATGCCCATTAACTGATGGATGGGTAAATAAATTGTGGTATGTACATATAATGGAATACTCAGCCATATACTATATTAGAAGTACTGATATACATAGTGGATGAGCCTCCAAAATATTATGTTAGTGAAAGGAGGCCAAGCACAAATGATTAGATACTATATGATTCAATTTTTGTGAAATACTAAAATAGATAAATCCATAGTGACAGAGAATGCAGATGCCAGGGGCTAGGGGCAGGGAGGAGAGGATGGGGAGCAACTGCTTAATGGTATGGGTTTTATTTTGGGATTGATGAAAATGTTTTGCAACAAGATAGAAGGGGGTGGTTGCACAACATTCTAAATGCACTGAATGCCACTGAATTGTTTACTTGATAGGTGCAGCAAACCACCATGGCACATGTATACCTATGTAACAAACCTGCACATTCTGCACATGTATCCTGGAACTTAAAGTACAATAAAAAATAAAAAAAAAATCACTACTTTTATCTTATGTGGATTTCACCTCAGTATGGGAAAAAAAAAAAAAAAACTTACCCAGTAGTGTGGTATGTGTGACATTTTATGGGGAATAGGATGATGTTAAGTTGTGCATATGCATTTCTTATTATTACAGGAGTTAAGTATCTATTTTTACAGTTCCCTTCTCTTTATGAGAAATTATTAGTTTTCTGTGTTCTGTAATAAGTTTTCCTTTAAAGATAAATGTAAGTTTTAAAGAAAAAATAAGAAAGATGGTACTGATATGGCAAATGAAGGCAATTCACAAATGAATGAAAAATGGCAGCTTCAAAGAGAC